>NW_027637119.1:0-29804 GCF_951216825.1 Electrona antarctica | reverse complement strand
GATGCTGATATTGGGCTGATGCTGATATTGGGCTGATGCTGATATTGGGCTGATGCTGATATTGGCTGATGCTGATATTGGGCTGATGCTGATATTGGGCTGATGCTGATATTGGGCTGATGCTGATATTGGGCTGATGCTGATATTGGGCTGATGCTGATATTGGGCTGATGCTGATATTGGGCTGATGCTGATATTGGGCTGATGCTGATATTGGGCTGATGCTGATATTGGGCTGATGCTGATATTGGGCTGATGCTGATATTGGGCTGATGCTGATATTGGGCTGATGCTGATATTGGGCTGATGCTGATATTGGGCTGATGCTGATATTGGGCTGATGCTGATATTGGGCTGATGCTGATATTGGGCTGATGCTGATATTGGGCTGATGCTGATATTGGGCTGATGCTGATATTGGGCTGATGCTGATATTGGGCTGATGCTGATATTGGGCTGATGCTGATATTGGGCTGATGCTGATATTGGGCTGATGCTGATATTGGGCTGATGCTGATATTGGGCTGATGCTGATATTGGGCTGATGCTGATATTGGGCTGATGCTGATATTGGGCTGATGCTGATATTGGGCTGATGCTGATATTGGGCTGATGCTGATATTGGGCTGATGCTGATATTGGGCTGATGCTGATATTGGGCTGATGCTGATATTGGGCTGATGCTGATATTGGGCTGATGCTGATATTGGGCTGATATTGATATTGGGCTGATATAGGCCTGCAGAGTGTCTAGTTTTGAAGATACAGACTCTGCTAAGCAAAAGTGAACAGGGCCAAACTGGGCTTATTTCGCTGTGAAAGTGAGATTTAGGCACGGACTTGGAAAACCTTGTCTGAACCCCTCCATCCTTCCTGTAGCTGCTCAGACTCTGCTTCTCTGCCCCAGCCAAGCTTATAGGCCTGCAGAGTGTCTAGTTTTGAAGATACAGACTCTGCTAAGCAAAAGTGAACAGGGCCAAACTGGGCTTATTTCGCTGTGAAAGTGACATTTAGGCACGGAGTTGGAAAACCTTGTCTGAACCCCTCCATCCTTCCTGTAGCTGCTCAGACTCTGCTTCTCTGCCCCCAGCCAAGCTTATAGGCCTGCAGAGTGTCTAGTTTTGAAGATACAGACTCTGCTAAGCAAAAGTGAACAGGGCCAAACTGGGCTTATTTCGCTGTGAAAGTGACATTTAGGCACGGAGTTGGAAAACCTTGTCTGAACCCCTCCATCCTTCCTGTAGCTGCTCAGACTCTGCTTCTCTGCCCCCAGCCAAGCTTATAGGCCTGCAGAGTGTCTAGTTTTGAAGATACAGACTCTGCTAAGCAAAAGTGAACAGGGCCAAACTGGGCTTATTTCGCTGTGAAAGTGACATTTAGGCACGGAGTTGGAAAACCTTGTCTGAACCCCTCCATCCTTCCTGTAGCTGCTCAGACTCTGCTTCTCTGCCCCCAGCCAAGCTTATAGGCCTGCAGAGTGTCTAGTTTTGAAGATACAGACTCTGCTAAGCAAAAGTGAACAGGGCCAAACTGGGCTTATTTCGCTGTGAAAGTGACATTTAGGCACGGAGTTGGAAAACCTTGTCTGAACCCCTCCATCCTTCCTGTAGCTGCTCAGACTCTGCTTCTCTGCCCCCAGCCAAGCTTATAGGCCTGCAGAGTGTCTAGTTTTGAAGATACAGACTCTGCTAAGCAAAAGTGAACAGGGCCAAACTGGGCTTATTTCGCTGTGAAAGTGACATTTAGGCACGGAGTTGGAAAACCTTGTCTGAACCCCTCCATCCTTCCTGTAGCTGCTCAGACTCTGCTTCTCTGCCCCCAGCCAAGCTTATAGGCCTGCAGAGTGTCTAGTTTTGAAGATACAGACTCTGCTAAGCAAAAGTGAACAGGGCCAAACTGGGCTTATTTCGCTGTGAAAGTGACATTTAGGCACGGAGTTGGAAAACCTTGTCTGAACCCCTCCATCCTTCCTGTAGCTGCTCAGACTCTGCTTCTCTGCCCCCAGCCAAGCTTATAGGCCTGCAGAGTGTCTAGTTTTGAAGATACAGACTCTGCTAAGCAAAAGTGAACAGGGCCAAACTGGGCTTATTTCGCTGTGAAAGTGACATTTAGGCACGGAGTTGGAAAACCTTGTCTGAACCCCTCCATCCTTCCTGTAGCTGCTCAGACTCTGCTTCTCTGCCCCCAGCCAAGCTTATAGGCCTGCAGAGTGTCTAGTTTTGAAGATACAGACTCTGCTAAGCAAAAGTGAACAGGGCCAAACTGGGCTTATTTCGCTGTGAAAGTGACATTTAGGCACGGAGTTGGAAAACCTTGTCTGAACCCCTCCATCCTTCCTGTAGCTGCTCAGACTCTGCTTCTCTGCCCCCAGCCAAGCTTATAGGCCTGCAGAGTGTCTAGTTTTGAAGATACAGACTCTGCTAAGCAAAAGTGAACAGGGCCAAACTGGGCTTATTTCGCTGTGAAAGTGACATTTAGGCACGGAGTTGGAAAACCTTGTCTGAACCCCTCCATCCTTCCTGTAGCTGCTCAGACTCTGCTTCTCTGCCCCCAGCCAAGCTTATAGGCCTGCAGAGTGTCTAGTTTTGAAGATACAGACTCTGCTAAGCAAAAGTGAACAGGGCCAAACTGGGCTTATTTCGCTGTGAAAGTGACATTTAGGCACGGAGTTGGAAAACCTTGTCTGAACCCCTCCATCCTTCCTGTAGCTGCTCAGACTCTGCTTCTCTGCCCCCAGCCAAGCTTATAGGCCTGCAGAGTGTCTAGTTTTGAAGATACAGACTCTGCTAAGCAAAAGTGAACAGGGCCAAACTGGGCTTATTTCGCTGTGAAAGTGACATTTAGGCACGGAGTTGGAAAACCTTGTCTGAACCCCTCCATCCTTCCTGTAGCTGCTCAGACTCTGCTTCTCTGCCCCCAGCCAAGCTTATAGGCCTGCAGAGTGTCTAGTTTTGAAGATACAGACTCTGCTAAGCAAAAGTGAACAGGGCCAAACTGGGCTTATTTCGCTGTGAAAGTGACATTTAGGCACGGAGTTGGAAAACCTTGTCTGAACCCCTCCATCCTTCCTGTAGCTGCTCAGACTCTGCTTCTCTGCCCCCAGCCAAGCTTATAGGCCTGCAGAGTGTCTAGTTTTGAAGATACAGACTCTGCTAAGCAAAAGTGAACAGGGCCAAACTGGGCTTATTTCGCTGTGAAAGTGACATCGAAATTTCACAGCGAAATAAGCCCAGTTTGGCCCTGTTCACTTTTGCTTAGCAGAGTCTGTATCTTCAAAACTAGACACTCTGCAGGCCTATAAGCTTGGCTGGGGGCAGAGAAGCAGAGTCTGAGCAGCTACAGGAAGGATGGAGGGGTTCAGACAAGGTTTTCCAACTCCGTGCCTAAATGTCACTTTCACAGCGAAATAAGCCCAGTTTGGCCCTGTTCACTTTTGCTTAGCAGAGTCTGTATCTTCAAAACTAGACACTCTGCAGGCCTATAAGCTTGGCTGGGGGCAGAGAAGCAGAGTCTGAGCAGCTACAGGAAGGATGGAGGGGTTCAGACAAGGTTTTCCAACTCCGTGCCTAAATGTCACTTTCACAGCGAAATAAGCCCAGTTTGGCCCTGTTCACTTTTGCTTAGCAGAGTCTGTATCTTCAAAACTAGACACTCTGCAGGCCTATAAGCTTGGCTGGGGGCAGAGAAGCAGAGTCTGAGCAGCTACAGGAAGGATGGAGGGGTTCAGACAAGGTTTTCCAACTCCGTGCCTAAATGTCACTTTCACAGCGAAATAAGCCCAGTTTGGCCCTGTTCACTTTTGCTTAGCAGAGTCTGTATCTTCAAAACTAGACACTCTGCAGGCCTATAAGCTTGGCTGGGGGCAGAGAAGCAGAGTCTGAGCAGCTACAGGAAGGATGGAGGGGTTCAGACAAGGTTTTCCAACTCCGTGCCTAAATGTCACTTTCACAGCGAAATAAGCCCAGTTTGGCCCTGTTCACTTTTGCTTAGCAGAGTCTGTATCTTCAAAACTAGACACTCTGCAGGCCTATAAGCTTGGCTGGGGGCAGAGAAGCAGAGTCTGAGCAGCTACAGGAAGGATGGAGGGGTTCAGACAAGGTTTTCCAACTCCGTGCCTAAATGTCACTTTCACAGCGAAATAAGCCCAGTTTGGCCCTGTTCACTTTTGCTTAGCAGAGTCTGTATCTTCAAAACTAGACACTCTGCAGGCCTATAAGCTTGGCTGGGGGCAGAGAAGCAGAGTCTGAGCAGCTACAGGAAGGATGGAGGGGTTCAGACAAGGTTTTCCAACTCCGTGCCTAAATGTCACTTTCACAGCGAAATAAGCCCAGTTTGGCCCTGTTCACTTTTGCTTAGCAGAGTCTGTATCTTCAAAACTAGACACTCTGCAGGCCTATAAGCTTGGCTGGGGGCAGAGAAGCAGAGTCTGAGCAGCTACAGGAAGGATGGAGGGGTTCAGACAAGGTTTTCCAACTCCGTGCCTAAATGTCACTTTCACAGCGAAATAAGCCCAGTTTGGCCCTGTTCACTTTTGCTTAGCAGGGTCTGTATCTTCAAAACTAGACACTCTGCAGGCCTATAAGCTTGGCTGGGGGCAGAGAAGCAGAGTCTGAGCAGCTACAGGAAGGATGGAGGGGTTCAGACAAGGTTTTCCAACTCCGTGCCTAAATGTCACTTTCACAGCGAAATAAGCCCAGTTTGGCCCTGTTCACTTTTGCTTAGCAGAGTCTGTATCTTCAAAACTAGACACTCTGCAGGCCTATAAGCTTGGCTGGGGGCAGAGAAGCAGAGTCTGAGCAGCTACAGGAAGGATGGAGGGGTTCAGACAAGGTTTTCCAACTCCGTGCCTAAATGTCACTTTCACAGCGAAATAAGCCCAGTTTGGCCCTGTTCACTTTTGCTTAGCAGAGTCTGTATCTTCAAAACTAGACACTCTGCAGGCCTATAAGCTTGGCTGGGGGCAGAGAAGCAGAGTCTGAGCAGCTACAGGAAGGATGGAGGGGTTCAGACAAGGTTTTCCAACTCCGTGCCTAAATGTCACTTTCACAGCGAAATAAGCCCAGTTTGGCCCTGTTCACTTTTGCTTAGCAGAGTCTGTATCTTCAAAACTAGACACTCTGCAGGCCTATAAGCTTGGCTGGGGGCAGAGAAGCAGAGTCTGAGCAGCTACAGGAAGGATGGAGGGGTTCAGACAAGGTTTTCCAACTCCGTGCCTAAATGTCACTTTCACAGCGAAATAAGCCCAGTTTGGCCCTGTTCACTTTTGCTTAGCAGAGTCTGTATCTTCAAAACTAGACACTCTGCAGGCCTATAAGCTTGGCTGGGGGCAGAGAAGCAGAGTCTGAGCAGCTACAGGAAGGATGGAGGGGTTCAGACAAGGTTTTCCAACTCCGTGCCTAAATGTCACTTTCACAGCGAAATAAGCCCAGTTTGGCCCTGTTCACTTTTGCTTAGCAGAGTCTGTATCTTCAAAACTAGACACTCTGCAGGCCTATAAGCTTGGCTGGGGGCAGAGAAGCAGAGTCTGAGCAGCTACAGGAAGGATGGAGGGGTTCAGACAAGGTTTTCCAACTCCGTGCCTAAATGTCACTTTCACAGCGAAATAAGCCCAGTTTGGCCCTGTTCACTTTTGCTTAGCAGAGTCTGTATCTTCAAAACTAGACACTCTGCAGGCCTATAAGCTTGGCTGGGGGCAGAGAAGCAGAGTCTGAGCAGCTACAGGAAGGATGGAGGGGTTCAGACAAGGTTTTCCAACTCCGTGCCTAAATGTCACTTTCACAGCGAAATAAGCCCAGTTTGGCCCTGTTCACTTTTGCTTAGCAGAGTCTGTATCTTCAAAACTAGACACTCTGCAGGCCTATAAGCTTGGCTGGGGGCAGAGAAGCAGAGTCTGAGCAGCTACAGGAAGGATGGAGGGGTTCAGACAAGGTTTTCCAACTCCGTGCCTAAATGTCACTTTCACAGCGAAATAAGCCCAGTTTGGCCCTGTTCACTTTTGCTTAGCAGAGTCTGTATCTTCAAAACTAGACACTCTGCAGGCCTATAAGCTTGGCTGGGGGCAGAGAAGCAGAGTCTGAGCAGCTACAGGAAGGATGGAGGGGTTCAGACAAGGTTTTCCAACTCCGTGCCTAAATGTCACTTTCACAGCGAAATAAGCCCAGTTTGGCCCTGTTCACTTTTGCTTAGCAGAGTCTGTATCTTCAAAACTAGACACTCTGCAGGCCTATAAGCTTGGCTGGGGGCAGAGAAGCAGAGTCTGAGCAGCTACAGGAAGGATGGAGGGGTTCAGACAAGGTTTTCCAAGTCCGTGCCTAAATGTCACTTTCACAGCGAAATAAGCCCAGTTTGGCCCTGTTCACTTTTGCTTAGCAGAGTCTGTATCTTCAAAACTAGACACTCTGCAGGCCTATATCAGCCCAATATCAATATCAGCCCAATATCAATATCAGCCCAATATCAGCATCAGCCCAATATCAGCATCAGCCCAATATCAGCATCAGCCCAATATCAGCATCAGCCCAATATCAGCATCAGCCCAATATCAGCATCAGCCCAATATCAGCATCAGCCCAATATCAGCATCAGCCCAATATCAGCATCAGCCCAATATCAGCATCAGCCCAATATCAGCATCAGCCCAATATCAGCATCAGCCCAATATCAGCATCAGCCCAATATCAGCATCAGCCCAATATCAGCATCAGCCCAATATCAGCATCAGCCCAATATCAGCATCAGCCCAATATCAGCATCAGCCCAATATCAGCATCAGCCCAATATCAGCATCAGCCCAATATCAGCATCAGCCCAATATCAGCATCAGCCCAATATCAGCATCAGCCCAATATCAGCATCAGCCCAATATCAGCATCAGCCCAATATCAGCATCAGCCCAATATCAGCATCAGCCCAATATCAGCATCAGCCCAATATCAGCATCAGCCCAATATCAGCATCAGCCCAATATCAGCATCAGCCCAATATCAGCATCAGCCCAATATCAGCATCAGCCCAATATCAGCATCAGCCCAATATCAGCATCAGCCCAATATCAGCATCAGCCCAATATCAGCATCAGCCCAATATCAGCATCAGCCCAATATCAGCATCAGCCCAATATCAGCATCAGCCCAATATCAGCATCAGCCCAATATCAGCATCAGCCCAATATCAGCATCAGCCCAATATCAGCATCAGCCCAATATCAGCATCAGCCCAATATCAGCATCAGCCCAATATCAGCATCAGCCCAATATCAGCATCAGCCCAATATCAGCATCAGCCCAATATCAGCATCAGCCCAATATCAGCATCAGCCCAATATCAGCATCAGCCCAATATCAGCATCAGCCCAATATCAGCATCAGCCCAATATCAGCATCAGCCCAATATCAGCATCAGCCCAATATCAGCATCAGCCCAATATCAGCATCAGCCCAATATCAGCATCAGCCCAATATCAGCATCAGCCCAATATCAGCATCAGCCCAATATCAGCATCAGCCCAATATCAGCATCAGCCCAATATCAGCATCAGCCCAATATCAGCATCAGCCCAATATCAGCATCAGCCCAATATCAGCATCAGCCCAATATCAGCATCAGCCCAATATCAGCATCAGCCCAATATCAGCATCAGCCCAATATCAGCATCAGCCCAATATCAGCATCAGCCCAATATCAGCATCAGCCCAATATCAGCATCAGCCCAATATCAGCATCAGCCCAATATCAGCATCAGCCCAATATCAGCATCAGCCCAATATCAGCATCAGCCCAATATCAGCATCAGCCCAATATCAGCATCAGCCCAATATCAGCATCAGCCCAATATCAGCATCAGCCCAATATCAGCATCAGCTGATATTATATCATATTGGGCTGCTTCTCTGCCCCCAGCCAAGCTTATAGGCCTGCAGAGTGTCTAGGGCTGATGCTGATATTGGGCTGATGCTGATATTGGGCTGATGCTGATATTGGGCTGATGCTGATATTGGGCTGATGCTGATATTGGGCTGATGCTGATATTGGGCTGATGCTGATATTGGGCTGATGCTGATATTGGGCTGATGCTGATATTGGGCTGATGCTGATATTGGGCTGATGCTGATATTGGGCTGATGCTGATATTGGGCTGATGCTGATATTGGGCTGATGCTGATATTGGGCTGATGCTGATATTGGGCTGATGCTGATATTGGGCTGATGCTGATATTGGGCTGATGCTGATATTGGGCTGATGCTGATATTGGGCTGATGCTGATATTGGGCTGATGCTGATATTGGGCTGATGCTGATATTGGGCTGATGCTGATATTGGGCTGATGCTGATATTGGGCTGATGCTGATATTGGGCTGATGCTGATATTGGGCTGATGCTGATATTGGGCTGATGCTGATATTGGGCTGATGCTGATATTGGGCTGATGCTGATATTGGGCTGATGCTGATATTGGGCTGATGCTGATATTGGGCTGATGCTGATATTGGGCTGATGCTGATATTGGGCTGATGCTGATATTGGGCTGATGCTGATATTGGGCTGATGCTGATATTGGGCTGATGCTGATATTGGGCTGATGCTGATATTGGGCTGATGCTGATATTGGGCTGATGCTGATATTGGGCTGATGCTGATATTGGGCTGATGCTGATATTGGGCTGATGCTGATATTGGGCTGATGCTGATATTGGGCTGATGCTGATATTGGGCTGATGCTGATATTGGGCTGATGCTGATATTGGGCTGATGCTGATATTGGGCTGATGCTGATATTGGGCTGATGCTGATATTGGGCTGATGCTGATATTGGGCTGATGCTGATATTGGGCTGATGCTGATATTGGGCTGATGCTGATATTGGGCTGATGCTGATATTGGGCTGATGCTGATATTGGGCTGATGCTGATATTGGGCTGATGCTGATATTGGGCTGATGCTGATATTGGGCTGATGCTGATATTGGAAACCTTGTCTGAACCCCTCCATCCTTCCTGTAGCTGCTCAGACTCTGCTTCTCTGCCCCCAGCCAAGCTTATAGGCCTGCAGAGTGTCTAGTTTTGAAGATACAGACTCTGCTAAGCAAAAGTGAACAGGGCCAAACTGGGCTTATTTCGCTGTGAAAGTGACATTTAGGCACGGAGTTGGAAAACCTTGTCTGAACCCCTCCATCCTTCCTGTAGCTGCTCAGACTCTGCTTCTCTGCCCCCAGCCAAGCTTATAGGCCTGCAGAGTGTCTAGTTTTGAAGATACAGACTCTGCTAAGCAAAAGTGAACAGGGCCAAACTGGGCTTATTTCGCTGTGAAAGTGACATTTAGGCACGGAGTTGGAAAACCTTGTCTGAACCCCTCCATCCTTCCTGTAGCTGCTCAGACTCTGCTTCTCTGCCCCCAGCCAAGCTTATAGGCCTGCAGAGTGTCTAGTTTTGAAGATACAGACTCTGCTAAGCAAAAGTGAACAGGGCCAAACTGGGCTTATTTCGCTGTGAAAGTGACATTTAGGCACGGAGTTGGAAAACCTTGTCTGAACCCCTCCATCCTTCCTGTAGCTGCTCAGACTCTGCTTCTCTGCCCCCAGCCAAGCTTATAGGCCTGCAGAGTGTCTAGTTTTGAAGATACAGACTCTGCTAAGCAAAAGTGAACAGGGCCAAACTGGGCTTATTTCGCTGTGAAAGTGACATTTAGGCACGGAGTTGGAAAACCTTGTCTGAACCCCTCCATCCTTCCTGTAGCTGCTCAGACTCTGCTTCTCTGCCCCCAGCCAAGCTTATAGGCCTGCAGAGTGTCTAGTTTTGAAGATACAGACTCTGCTAAGCAAAAGTGAACAGGGCCAAACTGGGCTTATTTCGCTGTGAAAGTGACATTTAGGCACGGAGTTGGAAAACCTTGTCTGAACCCCTCCATCCTTCCTGTAGCTGCTCAGACTCTGCTTCTCTGCCCCCAGCCAAGCTTATAGGCCTGCAGAGTGTCTAGTTTTGAAGATACAGACTCTGCTAAGCAAAAGTGAACAGGGCCAAACTGGGCTTATTTCGCTGTGAAAGTGACATTTAGGCACGGAGTTGGAAAACCTTGTCTGAACCCCTCCATCCTTCCTGTAGCTGCTCAGACTCTGCTTCTCTGCCCCCAGCCAAGCTTATAGGCCTGCAGAGTGTCTAGTTTTGAAGATACAGACTCTGCTAAGCAAAAGTGAACAGGGCCAAACTGGGCTTATTTCGCTGTGAAAGTGACATTTAGGCACGGAGTTGGAAAACCTTGTCTGAACCCCTCCATCCTTCCTGTAGCTGCTCAGACTCTGCTTCTCTGCCCCCAGCCAAGCTTATAGGCCTGCAGAGTGTCTAGTTTTGAAGATACAGACTCTGCTAAGCAAAAGTGAACAGGGCCAAACTGGGCTTATTTCGCTGTGAAAGTGACATTTAGGCACGGAGTTGGAAAACCTTGTCTGAACCCCTCCATCCTTCCTGTAGCTGCTCAGACTCTGCTTCTCTGCCCCCAGCCAAGCTTATAGGCCTGCAGAGTGTCTAGTTTTGAAGATACAGACTCTGCTAAGCAAAAGTGAACAGGGCCAAACTGGGCTTATTTCGCTGTGAAAGTGACATTTAGGCACGGAGTTGGAAAACCTTGTCTGAACCCCTCCATCCTTCCTGTAGCTGCTCAGACTCTGCTTCTCTGCCCCCAGCCAAGCTTATAGGCCTGCAGAGTGTCTAGTTTTGAAGATACAGACTCTGCTAAGCAAAAGTGAACAGGGCCAAACTGGGCTTATTTCGCTGTGAAAGTGACATTTAGGCACGGAGTTGGAAAACCTTGTCTGAACCCCTCCATCCTTCCTGTAGCTGCTCAGACTCTGCTTCTCTGCCCCCAGCCAAGCTTATAGGCCTGCAGAGTGTCTAGTTTTGAAGATACAGACTCTGCTAAGCAAAAGTGAACAGGGCCAAACTGGGCTTATTTCGCTGTGAAAGTGACATTTAGGCACGGAGTTGGAAAACCTTGTCTGAACCCCTCCATCCTTCCTGTAGCTGCTCAGACTCTGCTTCTCTGCCCCAGCCAAGCTTATAGGCCTGCAGAGTGTCTAGTTTTGAAGATACAGACTCTGCTAAGCAAAAGTGAACAGGGCCAAACTGGGCTTATTTCGCTGTGAAAGTGACATTTAGGCACGGAGTTGGAAAACCTTGTCTGAACCCTCCATCCTTCCTGTAGCTGCTCAGACTCTGCTTCTCTGCCCCCAGCCAAGCTTATAGGCCTGCAGAGTGTCTAGTTTTGAAGATACAGACTCTGCTAAGCAAAAGTGAACAGGGCCAAACTGGGCTTATTTCGCTGTGAAAGTGACATTTAGGCACGGAGTTGGAAAACCTTGTCTGAACCCCTCCATCCTTCCTGTAGCTGCTCATCCTTCCTGTAGCTGCTCAGACTCTGCTTCTCTGCCCCCAGCCAAGCTTATAGGCCTGCAGAGTGTCTAGTTTTGAAGATACAGACTCTGCTAAGCAAAAGTGAACAGGGCCAAACTGGGCTTATTTCGCTGTGAAAGTGACATTTAGGCACGGAGTTGGAAAACCTTGTCTGAACCCCTCCATCCTTCCTGTAGCTGCTCAGACTCTGCTTCTCTGCCCCCAGCCAAGCTTATAGGCCTGCAGAGTGTCTAGTTTTGAAGATACAGACTCTGCTAAGCAAAAGTGAACAGGGCCAAACTGGGCTTATTTCGCTGTGAAAGTGACATTTAGGCACGGAGTTGGAAAACCTTGTCTGAACCCCTCCATCCTTCCTGTAGCTGCTCAGACTCTGCTTCTCTGCCCCCAGCCAAGCTTATAGGCCTGCAGAGTGTCTAGTTTTGAAGATACAGACTCTGCTAAGCAAAAGTGAACAGGGCCAAACTGGGCTTATTTCGCTGTGAAAGTGACATTTAGGCACGGAGTTGGAAAACCTTGTCTGAACCCCTCCATCCTTCCTGTAGCTGCTCAGACTCTGCTTCTCTGCCCCCAGCCAAGCTTATAGGCCTGCAGAGTGTCTAGTTTTGAAGATACAGACTCTGCTAAGCAAAAGTGAACAGGGCCAAACTGGGCTTATTTCGCTGTGAAAGTGACATTTAGGCACGGAGTTGGAAAACCTTGTCTGAACCCCTCCATCCTTCCTGTAGCTGCTCAGACTCTGCTTCTCTGCCCCCAGCCAAGCTTATAGGCCTGCAGAGTGTCTAGTTTTGAAGATACAGACTCTGCTAAGCAAAAGTGAACAGGGCCAAACTGGGCTTATTTCGCTGTGAAAGTGACATTTAGGCACGGAGTTGGAAAACCTTGTCTGAACCCCTCCATCCTTCCTGTAGCTGCTCAGACTCTGCTTCTCTGCCCCCAGCCAAGCTTATAGGCCTGCAGAGTGTCTAGTTTTGAAGATACAGACTCTGCTAAGCAAAAGTGAACAGGGCCAAACTGGGCTTATTTCGCTGTGAAAGTGACATTTAGGCACGGAGTTGGAAAACCTTGTCTGAACCCCTCCATCCTTCCTGTAGCTGCTCAGACTCTGCTTCTCTGCCCCCAGCCAAGCTTATAGGCCTGCAGAGTGTCTAGTTTTGAAGATACAGACTCTGCTAAGCAAAAGTGAACAGGGCCAAACTGGGCTTATTTCGCTGTGAAAGTGACATTTAGGCACGGAGTTGGAAAACCTTGTCTGAACCCCTCCATCCTTCCTGTAGCTGCTCAGACTCTGCTTCTCTGCCCCCAGCCAAGCTTATAGGCCTGCAGAGTGTCTAGTTTTGAAGATACAGACTCTGCTAAGCAAAAGTGAACAGGGCCAAACTGGGCTTATTTCGCTGTGAAAGTGACATTTAGGCACGGAGTTGGAAAACCTTGTCTGAACCCCTCCATCCTTCCTGTAGCTGCTCAGACTCTGCTTCTCTGCCCCCAGCCAAGCTTATAGGCCTGCAGAGTGTCTAGTTTTGAAGATACAGACTCTGCTAAGCAAAAGTGAACAGGGCCAAACTGGGCTTATTTCGCTGTGAAAGTGACATTTAGGCACGGAGTTGGAAAACCTTGTCTGAACCCCTCCATCCTTCCTGTAGCTGCTCAGACTCTGCTTCTCTGCCCCCAGCCAAGCTTATAGGCCTGCAGAGTGTCTAGTTTTGAAGATACAGACTCTGCTAAGCAAAAGTGAACAGGGCCAAACTGGGCTTATTTCGCTGTGAAAGTGACATTTAGGCACGGAGTTGGAAAACCTTGTCTGAACCCCTCCATCCTTCCTGTAGCTGCTCAGACTCTGCTTCTCTGCCCCCAGCCAAGCTTATAGGCCTGCAGAGTGTCTAGTTTTGAAGATACAGACTCTGCTAAGCAAAAATGAACAGGGCCAAACTGGGCTTATTTCGCTGTGAAAGTGACATTTAGGCACGGAGTTGGAAAACCTTGTCTGAACCCCTCCATCCTTCCTGTAGCTGCTCAGACTCTGCTTCTCTGCCCCCAGCCAAGCTTATAGGCCTGCAGAGTGTCTAGTTTTGAAGATACAGACTCTGCTAAGCAAAAGTGAACAGGGCCAAACTGGGCTTATTTCGCTGTGAAAGTGACATTTAGGCACGGAGTTGGAAAACCTTGTCTGAACCCCTCCATCCTTCCTGTAGCTGCTCAGACTCTGCTTCTCTGCCCCCAGGCACGGGCTTATTTCGCTGTGAAATTTCGATGTCACTTTCACAGCGAAATAAGCCCAGTTTGGCCCTGTTCACTTTTGCTTAGCAGAGTCTGTATCTTCAAAACTAGACACTCTGCAGGCCTATAAGCTTGGCTGGGGGCAGAGAAGCAGAGTCTGAGCAGCTACAGGAAGGATGGAGGGGTTCAGACAAGGTTTTCCAACTCCGTGCCTAAATGTCACTTTCACAGCGAAATAAGCCCAGTTTGGCCCTGTTCACTTTTGCTTAGCAGAGTCTGTATCTTCAAAACTAGACACTCTGCAGGCCTATAAGCTTGGCTGGGGGCAGAGAAGCAGAGTCTGAGCAGCTACAGGAAGGATGGAGGGGTTCAGACAAGGTTTTCCAACTCCGTGCCTAAATGTCACTTTCACAGCGAAATAAGCCCAGTTTGGCCCTGTTCACTTTTGCTTAGCAGAGTCTGTATCTTCAAAACTAGACACTCTGCAGGCCTATAAGCTTGGCTGGGGGCAGAGAAGCAGAGTCTGAGCAGCTACAGGAAGGATGGAGGGGTTCAGACAAGGTTTTCCAACTCCGTGCCTAAATGTCACTTTCACAGCGAAATAAGCCCAGTTTGGCCCTGTTCACTTTTGCTTAGCAGAGTCTGTATCTTCAAAACTAGACACTCTGCAGGCCTATAAGCTTGGCTGGGGGCAGAGAAGCAGAGTCTGAGCAGCTACAGGAAGGATGGAGGGGTTCAGACAAGGTTTTCCAACTCCGTGCCTAAATGTCACTTTCACAGCGAAATAAGCCCAGTTTGGCCCTGTTCACTTTTGCTTAGCAGAGTCTGTATCTTCAAAACTAGACACTCTGCAGGCCTATAAGCTTGGCTGGGGGCAGAGAAGCAGAGTCTGAGCAGCTACAGGAAGGATGGAGGGGTTCAGACAAGGTTTTCCAACTCCGTGCCTAAATGTCACTTTCACAGCGAAATAAGCCCAGTTTGGCCCTGTTCACTTTTGCTTAGCAGAGTCTGTATCTTCAAAACTAGACACTCTGCAGGCCTATAAGCTTGGCTGGGGGCAGAGAAGCAGAGTCTGAGCAGCTACAGGAAGGATGGAGGGGTTCAGACAAGGTTTTCCAACTCCGTGCCTAAATGTCACTTTCACAGCGAAATAAGCCCAGTTTGGCCCTGTTCACTTTTGCTTAGCAGAGTCTGTATCTTCAAAACTAGACACTCTGCAGGCCTATAAGCTTGGCTGGGGGCAGAGAAGCAGAGTCTGAGCAGCTACAGGAAGGATGGAGGGGTTCAGACAAGGTTTTCCAACTCCGTGCCTAAATGTCACTTTCACAGCGAAATAAGCCCAGTTTGGCCCTGTTCACTTTTGCTTAGCAGAGTCTGTATCTTCAAAACTAGACACTCTGCAGGCCTATAAGCTTGGCTGGGGGCAGAGAAGCAGAGTCTGAGCAGCTACAGGAAGGATGGAGGGGTTCAGACAAGGTTTTCCAACTCCGTGCCTAAATGTCACTTTCACAGCGAAATAAGCCCAGTTTGGCCCTGTTCACTTTTGCTTAGCAGAGTCTGTATCTTCAAAACTAGACACTCTGCAGGCCTATAAGCTTGGCTGGGGGCAGAGAAGCAGAGTCTGAGCAGCTACAGGAAGGATGGAGGGGTTCAGACAAGGTTTTCCAACTCCGTGCCTAAATGTCACTTTCACAGCGAAATAAGCCCAGTTTGGCCCTGTTCACTTTTGCTTAGCAGAGTCTGTATCTTCAAAACTAGACACTCTGCAGGCCTATAAGCTTGGCTGGGGGCAGAGAAGCAGAGTCTGAGCAGCTACAGGAAGGATGGAGGGGTTCAGACAAGGTTTTCCAACTCCGTGCCTAAATGTCACTTTCACAGCGAAATAAGCCCAGTTTGGCCCTGTTCACTTTTGCTTAGCAGAGTCTGTATCTTCAAAACTAGACACTCTGCAGGCCTATAAGCTTGGCTGGGGGCAGAGAAGCAGAGTCTGAGCAGCTACAGGAAGGATGGAGGGGTTCAGACAAGGTTTTCCAACTCCGTGCCTAAATGTCACTTTCACAGCGAAATAAGCCCAGTTTGGCCCTGTTCACTTTTGCTTAGCAGAGTCTGTATCTTCAAAACTAGACACTCTGCAGGCCTATAAGCTTGGCTGGGGGCAGAGAAGCAGAGTCTGAGCAGCTACAGGAAGGATGGAGGGGTTCAGACAAGGTTTCCAATATCAGCATCAGCCCAATATCAGCATCAGCCCAATATCAGCATCAGCCCAATATCAGCATCAGCCCAATATCAGCATCAGCCCAATATCAGCATCAGCCCAATATCAGCATCAGCCCAATATCAGCATCAGCCCAATATCAGCATCAGCCCAATATCAGCATCAGCCCAATATCAGCATCAGCCCAATATCAGCATCAGCCCAATATCAGCATCAGCCCAATATCAGCATCAGCCCAATATCAGCATCAGCCCAATATCAGCATCAGCCCAATATCAGCATCAGCCCAATATCAGCATCAGCCCAATATCAGCATCAGCCCAATATCAGCATCAGCCCAATATCAGCATCAGCCCAATATCAGCATCAGCCCAATATCAGCATCAGCCCAATATCAGCATCAGCCCAATATCAGCATCAGCCCAATATCAGCATCAGCCCAATATCAGCATCAGCCCAATATCAGCATCAGCCCAATATCAGCATCAGCCCAATATCAGCATCAGCCCAATATCAGCATCAGCCCAATATCAGCATCAGCCCAATATCAGCATCAGCCCAATATCAGCATCAGCCCAATATCAGCATCAGCCCAATATCAGCATCAGCCCAATATCAGCATCAGCCCAATATCAGCATCAGCCCAATATCAGCATCAGCCCAATATCAGCATCAGCCCAATATCAGCATCAGCCCAATATCAGCATCAGCCCAATATCAGCATCAGCCCAATATCAGCATCAGCCCAATATCAGCATCAGCCCAATATCAGCATCAGCCCAATATCAGCATCATCAGCCCAATATCAGCATCAGCCCAATATCAGCATCAGCCCAATATCAGCATCAGCCCAATATCAGCATCAGCCCAATATCAGCATCAGCCCAATATCAGCATCAGCCCAATATCAGCATCAGCCCAATATCAGCATCAGCCCAATATCAGCATCAGCCCAATATCAGCATCAGCCCAATATCAGCATCAGCCCAATATCAGCATCAGCCCAATATCAGCATCAGCCCAATATCAGCATCAGCCCAATATCAGCATCAGCCCAATATCAGCATCAGCCCAATATCAGCATCAGCCCAATATCAGCATCAGCCCAATATCAGCATCAGCCCAATATCAGCATCAGCCCAATATCAGCATCAGCCCAATATCAGCATCAGCCCAATATCAGCATCAGCCCAATATCAGCATCAGCCCAATATCAGCATCAGCCCAATATCAGCATCAGCCCAATATCAGCATCAGCCCAATATCAGCATCAGCCCAATATCAGCATCAGCCCAATATCAGCATCAGCCCTAGACACTCTGCAGGCCTATAAGCTTGGCTGGGGGCAGAGAAGCAGCCCAATATGATATAATATCAGCTGATGCTGATATTGGGCTGATGCTGATATTGGGCTGATGCTGATATTGGGCTGATGCTGATATTGGGCTGATGCTGATATTGGGCTGATGCTGATATTGGGCTGATGCTGATATTGGGCTGATGCTGATATTGGGCTGATGCTGATATTGGGCTGATGCTGATATTGGGCTGATGCTGATATTGGGCTGATGCTGATATTGGGCTGATGCTGATATTGGGCTGATGCTGATATTGGGCTGATGCTGATATTGGGCTGATGCTGATATTGGGCTGATGCTGATATTGGGCTGATGCTGATATTGGGCTGATGCTGATATTGGGCTGATGCTGATATTGGGCTGATGCTGATATTGGGCTGATGCTGATATTGGGCTGATGCTGATATTGGGCTGATGCTGATATTGGGCTGATGCTGATATTGGGCTGATGCTGATATTGGGCTGATGCTGATATTGGGCTGATGCTGATATTGGGCTGATGCTGATATTGGGCTGATGCTGATATTGGGCTGATGCTGATATTGGGCTGATGCTGATATTGGGCTGATGCTGATATTGGGCTGATGCTGATATTGGGCTGATGCTGATATTGGGCTGATGCTGATATTGGGCTGATGCTGATATTGGGCTGATGCTGATATTGGGCTGATGCTGATATTGGGCTGATGCTGATATTGGGCTGATGCTGATATTGGGCTGATGCTGATATTGGGCTGATGCTGATATTGGGCTGATGCTGATATTGGGCTGATGCTGATATTGGGCTGATGCTGATATTGGGCTGATGCTGATATTGGGCTGATGCTGATATTGGGCTGATGCTGATATTGGGCTGATGCTGATATTGGGCTGATGCTGATATTGGGCTGATGCTGATATTGGGCTGATGCTGATATTGGGCTGATGCTGATATTGGGCTGATGCTGATATTGGGCTGATGCTGATATTGGGCTGATGCTGATATTGGGCTGATGCTGATATTGGGCTGATGCTGATATTGGGCTGATGCTGATATTGGGCTGATGCTGATATTGGCTGATGCTGATATTGGGCTGATGCTGATATTGGGCTGATGCTGATATTGGGCTGATGCTGATATTGGGCTGATGCTGATATTGGGCTGATGCTGATATTGGGCTGATGCTGATATTGGGCTGATGCTGATATTGGGCTGATGCTGATATTGGGCTGATGCTGATATTGGGCTGATGCTGATATTGGGCTGATGCTGATATTGGGCTGATGCTGATATTGGGCTGATGCTGATATTGGCTGATGCTGATTGGGCTGATGCTGATATTGGGCTGATGCTGATATTGGGCTGATGCTGATATTGGGCTGATGCTGATATTGGGCTGATGCTGATATTGGGCTGATGCTGATATTGGGCTGATGCTGATATTGGGCTGATGCTGATATTGGGCTGATGCTGATATTGGGCTGATGCTGATATTGGGCTGATGCTGATATTGGGCTGATGCTGATATTGGGCTGATGCTGATATTGGGCTGATGCTGATATTGGGCTGATGCTGATATTGGGCTGATGCTGATATTGGGCTGATGCTGATATTGGGCTGATGCTGATATTGGGCTGATGCTGATATTGGGCTGATGCTGATATTGGGCTGATGCTGATATTGGGCTGATGCTGATATTGGGCTGATGCTGATATTGGGCTGATGCTGATATTGGGCTGATGCTGATATTGGGCTGATGCTGATATTGGGCTGATGCTGATATTGGCTGATGCTGATATTGGGCTGATGCTGATATTGGGCTGATGCTGATATTGGGCTGATGCTGATATTGGGCTGATGCTGATATTGGGCTGATGCTGATATTGGGCTGATGCTGATATTGGGCTGATGCTGATATTGGGCTGATGCTGATATTGGGCTGATGCTGATTGGGCTGTGCTGATATTGGCTGATGCTGATATTGGGCTGATGCTGATATTGGGCTGATGCTGATATTGGGCTGATGCTGATATTGGGCTGATGCTGATATTGGGCTGATGCTGATATTGGGCTGATGCTGATATTGGGCTGATGCTGATATTGGGCTGATATTGATATTGGGCTGATATTGATATTGGGCTGATATAGGCCTGCAGAGTGTCTAGTTTTGAAGATACAGACTCTGCTAAGCAAAAGTGAACAGGGCCAAACTGGGCTTATTTCGCTGTGAAAGTGACATTTAGGCACGGACTTGGAAAACCTTGTCTGAACCCCTCCATCCTTCCTGTAGCTGCTCAAGACTCCTGCTTCTCTGCCCCCAGCCAAGCTTATAGGCCTGCAGAGTGTCTAGTTTTGAAGATACAGACTCTGCTAAGCAAAAGTGAACAGGGCCAAACTGGGCTTATTTCGCTGTGAAAGTGACATTTAGGCACGGAGTTGGAAAACCTTGTCTGAACCCCTCCATCCTTCCTGTAGCTGGCAGAGTGTCTAGTTTTGAAGATACAGGACTCTGCTAAGCAAAAGTGAACAGGGCCAAACTGGGCTTATTTCGCTGTGAAAGTGACATTTAGGCACGGAGTTGGAAAACCTTGTCTGAACCCCTCCATCCTTCCTGTAGCTGCTCAGACTCTGCTTCTCTGCCCCCAGCCAAGCTTATAGGCCTGCAGAGTGTCTAGTTTTGAAGATACAGACTCTGCTAAGCAAAAGTGAACAGGGCCAAACTGGGCTTATTTCGCTGTGAAAGTGACATTTAGGCACGGAGTTGGAAAACCTTGTCTGAACCCCTCCATCCTTCCTGTAGCTGCTCAGACTCTGCTTCTCTGCCCCCAGCCAAGCTTATAGGCCTGCAGAGTGTCTAGTTTTGAAGATACAGACTCTGCTAAGCAAAAGTGAACAGGGCCAAACTGGGCTTATTTCGCTGTGAAAGTGACATTTAGGCACGGAGTTGGAAAACTTGTCTGAACCCCTCCATCCTTCCTGTAGCTGCTCAGACTCTGCTTCTCTGCCCCCAGCCAAGCTTATAGGCCTGCAGAGTGTCTAGTTTTGAAGATACAGACTCTGCTAAGCAAAAGTGAACAGGGCCAAACTGGGCTTATTTCGCTGTGAAAGTGACATTTAGGCACGGAGTTGGAAAACCTTGTCTGAACCCCTCCATCCTTCCTGTAGCTGCTCAGACTCTGCTTCTCTGCCCCAGCCCAAGCTTATAGGCCTGCAGAGTGTCTAGTTTTGAAGATACAGACTCTGCTAAGCAAAAGTGAACAGGGCCAAACTGGCTTATTTCGCTGTGAAAGTGACATTTAGGCACGGAGTTGGAAAACCTTGTCTGAACCCCTCCATCCTTCCTGTAGCTGCTCAGACTCTGCTTCTCTGCCCCCAGCCAAGCTTATAGGCCTGCAGAGTGTCTAGTTTTGAAGATACAGACTCTGCTAAGCAAAAGTGAACAGGGCCAAACTGGGCTTATTTCGCTGTGAAAGTGACATTTAGGCACGGAGTTGGAAAACCTTGTCTGAACCCCTCCATCCTTCCTGTAGCTGCTCAGACTCTGCTTCTCTGCCCCCAGCCAAGCTTATAGGCCTGCAGAGTGTCTAGTTTTGAAGATACAGACTCTGCTAAGCAAAAGTGAACAGGGCCAAACTGGGCTTATTTCGCTGTGAAAGTGACATTTAGGCACGGAGTTGGAAAACCTTGTCTGAACCCCTCCATCCTTCCTGTAGCTGCTCAGACTCTGCTTCTCTGCCCCCAGCCAAGCTTATAGGCCTGCAGAGTGTCTAGTTTTGAAGATACAGACTCTGCTAAGCAAAAGTGAACAGGGCCAAACTGGGCTTATTTCGCTGTGAAAGTGACATTTAGGCACGGAGTTGGAAAACCTTGTCTGAACCCCTCCATCCTTCCTGTAGCTGCTCAGACTCTGCTTCTCTGCCCCCAGCCAAGCTTATAGGCCTGCAGAGTGTCTAGTTTTGAAGATACAGACTCTGCTAAGCAAAAGTGAACAGGGCCAAACTGGGCTTATTTCGCTGTGAAAGTGACATTTAGGCACGGAGTGGAAAACCTTGTCTGAACCCCTCCATCCTTCCTGTAGCTGCTCAGACTCTGCTTCTCTGCCCCCAGCCAAGCTTATAGGCCTGCAGAGTGTCTAGTTTTGAAGATACAGACTCTGCTAAGCAAAAGTGAACAGGGCCAAACTGGGCTTATTTCGCTGTGAAAGTGACATTTAGGCACGGAGTTGGAAAACCTTGTCTGAACCCCTCCATCCTTCCTGTAGCTGCTCAGACTCTGCTTCTCTGCCCCCAGCCAAGCTTATAGGCCTGCAGAGTGTCTAGTTTTGAAGATACAGACTCTGCTAAGCAAAAGTGAACAGGGCCAAACTGGGCTTATTTCGCTGTGAAGTGACATTTAGGCACGGAGTTGGAAAACCTTGTCTGAACCCCTCCATCCTTCCTGTAGCTGCTCAGACTCTGCTTCTCTGCCCCCAGCCAAGCTTATAGGCCTGCAGAGTGTCTAGTTTTGAAGATACAGACTCTGCTAAGCAAAAGTGAACAGGGCCAAACTGGGCTTATTTCGCTGTGAAAGTGACATTTAGGCACGGAGTTGGAAAACCTTGTCTGAACCCCTCCATCCTTCCTGTAGCTGCTCAGACTCTGCTTCTCTGCCCCCAGCCAAGGCTTATAGGCCTGCAGAGTGTCTAGTTTTGAAGATACAGACTCTGCTAAGCAAAAGTGAACAGGGCCAAACTGGGCTTATTTCGCTGTGAAAGTGACATTTAGGCACGGAGTTGGAAAACCTTGTCTGAACCCCTCCATCCATTCCTGTAGCTGCTCAGACTCTGCTTCTCTGCCCCCAGCCAAGCTTATAGGCCTGCAGAGTGTCTAGTTTTGAAGATACAGACTCTGCTAAGCAAAAGTGAACAGGGCCAAACTGGGCTTATTTCGCTGTGAAAGTGACATTTAGGCACGGAGTTGGAAAACCTTGTCTGAACCCCTCCATCCTTCCTGTAGCTGCTCAGACTCTGCTTCTCTGCCCCCAGCCAAGCTTATAGGCCTGCAGAGTGTCTAGTTTTGAAGATACAGACTCTGCTAAGCAAAAGTGAACAGGGCCAAACTGGGCTTATTTCGCTGTGAAAGTGACATTTAGGCACGGAGTTGGAAAACCTTGTCTGAACCCCTCCATCCTTCCTGTAGCTGCTCAGACTCTGCTTCTCTGCCCCCAGCCAAGCTTATAGGCCTGCAGAGTGTCTAGTTTTGAAGATACAGACTCTGCTAAGCAAAAGTGAACAGGGCCAAACTGGGCTTATTTCGCTGTGAAATTCGATGTCACTTTCACAGCGAAATAAGCCCAGTTTGGCCCTGTTCACTTTTGCTTAGCAGAGTCTGTATCTTCAAAACTAGACACTCTGCAGGCCTATAAGCTTGGCTGGGGGCAGAGAAGCAGAGTCTGAGCAGCTACAGGAAGGATGGAGGGGTTCAGACAAGGTTTTCCAACTCCGTGCCTAAATGTCACTTTCACAGCGAAATAAGCCCAGTTTGGCCCTGTTCACTTTTGCTTAGCAGAGTCTGTATCTTCAAAACTAGACACTCTGCAGGCCTATAAGCTTGGCTGGGGGCAGAGAAGCAGAGTCTGAGCAGCTACAGGAAGGATGGAGGGGTTCAGACAAGGTTTTCCAACTCCGTGCCTAAATGTCACTTTCACAGCGAAATAAGCCCAGTTTGGCCCTGTTCACTTTTGCTTAGCAGAGTCTGTATCTTCAAAACTAGACACTCTGCAGGCCTATAAGCTTGGCTGGGGGCAGAGAAGCAGAGTCTGAGCAGCTACAGGAAGGATGGAGGGGTTCAGACAAGGTTTTCCAACTCCGTGCCTAAATGTCACTTTCACAGCGAAATAAGCCCAGTTTGGCCCTGTTCACTTTTGCTTAGCAGAGTCTGTATCTTCAAAACTAGACACTCTGCAGGCCTATAAGCTTGGCTGGGGGCAGAGAAGCAGAGTCTGAGCAGCTACAGGAAGGATGGAGGGGTTCAGACAAGGTTTTCCAACTCCGTGCCTAATGTCACTTTCACAGCGAAATAAGCCCAGTTTGGCCCTGTTCACTTTTGCTTAGCAGAGTCTGTATCTTCAAAACTAGACACTCTGCAGGCCTATAAGCTTGGCTGGGGGCAGAGAAGCAGAGTCTGAGCAGCTACAGGAAGGATGGAGGGGTTCAGACAAGGTTTTCCAACTCCGTGCCTAAATGTCACTTTCACAGCGAAATAAGCCCAGTTTGGCCCTGTTCACTTTTGCTTAGCAGAGTCTGTATCTTCAAAACTAGACACTCTGCAGGCCTATAAGCTTGGCTGGGGGCAGAGAAGCAGAGTCTGAGCAGCTACAGGAAGGATGGAGGGGTTCAGACAAGGTTTTCCAACTCCGTGCCTAAATGTCACTTTCACAGCGAAATAAGCCAGTTTGGCCCTGTTCACTTTTGCTTAGCAGAGTCTGTATCTTCAAAACTAGACACTCTGCAGGCCTATAAGCTTGGCTGGGGGCAGAGAAGCAGAGTCTGAGCAGCTACAGGAAGGATGGAGGGGTTCAGACAAGGTTTTCCAACTCCGTGCCTAAATGTCACTTTCACAGCGAAATAAGCCCAGTTTGGCCCTGTTCACTTTTGCTTAGCAGAGTCTGTATCTTCAAAACTAGACACTCTGCAGGCCTATAAGCTTGGCTGGGGGCAGAGAAGCAGAGTCTGAGCAGCTACAGGAAGGATGGAGGGGTTCAGACAAGGTTTTCCAACTCCGTGCCTAAATGTCACTTTCACAGCGAAATAAGCCCAGTTTGGCCCTGTTCACTTTTGCTTAGCAGAGTCTGTATCTTCAAAACTAGACACTCTGCAGGCCTATAAGCTTGGCTGGGGGCAGAGAAGCAGAGTCTGAGCAGCTACAGGAAGGATGGAGGGGTTCAGACAAGGTTTCCAACTCCGTGCCTAAATGTCACTTTCACAGCGAAATAAGCCCAGTTTGGCCCTGTTCACTTTTGCTTAGCAGAGTCTGTATCTTCAAAACTAGACACTCTGCAGGCCTATAAGCTTGGCTGGGGGCAGAGAAGCAGAGTCTGAGCAGCTACAGGAAGGATGGAGGGGTTCAGACAAGGTTTTCCAACTCCGTGCCTAAATGTCACTTTCACAGCGAAATAAGCCCAGTTTGGCCCTGTTCACTTTTGCTTAGCAGAGTCTGTATCTTCAAAACTAGACACTCTGCAGGCCTATAAGCTTGGCTGGGGGCAGAGAAGCAGAGTCTGAGCAGCTACAGGAAGGATGGAGGGGTTCAGACAAGGTTTTCCAACTCCGTGCCTAAATGTCACTTTCACAGCGAAATAAGCCCAGTTTGGCCCTGTTCACTTTTGCTTAGCAGAGTCTGTATCTTCAAAACTAGACACTCTGCAGGCCTATAAGCTTGGCTGGGGGCAGAGAAGCAGAGTCTGAGCAGCTACAGGAAGGATGGAGGGGTTCAGACAAGGTTTTCCAACTCCGTGCCTAAATGTCACTTTCACAGCGAAATAAGCCCAGTTTGGCCCTGTTCACTTTTGCTTAGCAGAGTCTGTATCTTCAAAACTAGACACTCTGCAGGCCTATAAGCTTGGCTGGGGGCAGAGAAGCAGAGTCTGAGCAGCTACAGGAAGGATGGAGGGGTTCAGACAAGGTTTTCCAACTCCGTGCCTAAATGTCACTTTCACAGCGAAATAAGCCCAGTTTGGCCCTGTTCACTTTTGCTTAGCAGAGTCTGTATCTTCAAAACTAGACACTCTGCAGGCCTATAAGCTTGGCTGGGGGCAGAGAAGCAGAGTCTGAGCAGCTACAGGAAGGATGGAGGGGTTCAGACAAGGTTTTCCAACTCCGTGCCTAAATGTCACTTTCACAGCGAAATAAGCCCAGTTTGGCCCTGTTCACTTTTGCTTAGCAGAGTCTGTATCTTCAAAACTAGACACTCTGCAGGCCTATAAGCTTGGCTGGGGGCAGAGAAGCAGAGTCTGAGCAGCTACAGGAAGGATGGAGGGGTTCAGACAAGGTTTTCCAACTCCGTGCCTAAATGTCACTTTCACAGCGAAATAAGCCCAGTTTGGCCCTGTTCACTTTTGCTTAGCAGAGTCTGTATCTTCAAAACTAGACACTCTGCAGGCCTATAAGCTTGGCTGGGGGCAGAGAAGCAGAGTCTGAGCAGCTACAGGAAGGATGGAGGGGTTCAGACAAGGTTTTCCAACTCCGTGCCTAAATGTCACTTTCACAGCGAAATAAGCCCAGTTTGGCCCTGTTCACTTTTGCTTAGCAGAGTCTGTATCTTCAAAACTAGACACTCTGCAGGCCTATAAGCTTGGCTGGGGGCAGAGAAGCAGAGTCTGAGCAGCTACAGGAAGGATGGAGGGGTTCAGACAAGGTTTTCCAACTCCGTGCCTAAATGTCACTTTCACAGCGAAATAAGCCCAGTTTGGCCCTGTTCACTTTTGCTTAGCAGAGTCTGTATCTTCAAAACTAGACACTCTGCAGGCCTATAAGCTGGCTGGGGGCAGAGAAGCAGAGTCTGAGCAGCTACAGGAAGGATGGAGGGGTTCAGACAAGGTTTTCCAACTCCGTGCCTAAATGTCACTTTCACAGCGAAATAAGCCCAGTTTGGCCCTGTTCACTTTTGCTTAGCAGAGTCTGTATCTTCAAAACTAGACACTCTGCAGGCCTATAAGCTTGGCTGGGGCAGAGAAGCAGAGTCTGAGCAGCTACAGGAAGGATGGAGGGGTTCAGACAAGGTTTTCCAACTCCGTGCCTAAATGTCACTTTCACAGCGAAATAAGCCCAGTTTGGCCCTGTTCACTTTTGCTTAGCAGAGTCTGTATCTTCAAACTAGACACTCTGCAGGCCTATAAGCTTGGCTGGGGGCAGAGAAGCAGAGTCTGAGCAGCTACAGGAAGGATGGAGGGGTTCAGACAAGGTTTTCCAACTCCGTGCCTAAATGTCACTTTCACAGCGAAATAAGCCCAGTTTGGCCCTGTTCACTTTGCTTAGCAGAGTCTGTATCTTCAAAACTAGACACTCTGCAGGCCTATAAGCTTGGCTGGGGGCAGAGAAGCAGAGTCTGAGCAGCTACAGGAAGGATGGAGGGGTTCAGACAAGGTTTTCCAACTCCGTGCCTAAATGTCACTTTCACAGCGAAATAAGCCCAGTTTGGCCCTGTTCACTTTTGCTTAGCAGAGTCTGTATCTTCAAAACTAGACACTCTGCAGGCCTATAAGCTTGGCTGGGGGCAGAGAAGCAGAGTCTGAGCAGCTACAGGAAGGATGGAGGGGTTCAGAGAAGGTTTTCCAACTCCGTGCCTAAATGTCACTTTCACAGCGAAATAAGCCCAGTTTGGCCCTGTTCACTTTTGCTTAGCAGAGTCTGTATCTTCAAAACTAGACACTCTGCAGGCCTATAAGCTTGGCTGGGGGCAGAGAAGCAGAGTCTGAGCAGCTACAGGAAGGATGGAGGGGTTCAGACAGGTTTCCAACTCCGTGCCTAAATGTCACTTTCACAGCGAAATAAGCCCAGTTTGGCCCTGTTCACTTTTGCTTAGCAGAGTCTGTATCTTCAAAACTAGACACTCTGCAGGCCTATAAGCTTGGCTGGGGGGCAGAGAAGCAGAGTCTGAGCAGCTACAGGAAGGATGAGGGGTTCAGACAAGGTTTTCCAACTCCGTGCCTAAATGTCACTTTCACAGCGAAATAAGCCCAGTTTGGCCCTGTTCACTTTTGCTTAGCAGAGTCTGTATCTTCAAAACTAGACACTCTGCAGGCCTATAAGCTTGGCTGGGGGCAGAGAAGCAGAGTCTGAGCAGCTACAGGAAGGATGGAGGGGTTCAGACAAGGTTTTCCAACTCCGTGCCTAAATGTCACTTTCACAGCGAAATAAGCCCAGTTTGGCCCTGTTCACTTTTGCTTAGCAGAGTCTGTATCTTCAAAACTAGACACTCTGCAGGCCTATAAGCTTGGCTGGGGGCAGAGAAGCAGAGTCTGAGCAGCTACAGGAAGGATGGAGGGGTTCAGACAAGGTTTTCCAACTCCGTGCCTAAATGTCACTTTCACAGCGAAATAAGCCCAGTTTGGCCCTGTTCACTTTTGCTTAGCAGAGTCTGTATCTTCAAAACTAGACACTCTGCAGGCCTATAAGCTTGGCTGGGGGCAGAGAAGCAGAGTCTGAGCAGCTACAGGAAGGATGGAGGGGTTCAGACAAGGTTTTCCAACTCCGTGCCTAAATGTCACTTTCACAGCGAAATAAGCCCAGTTTGGCCCTGTTCACTTTTGCTTAGCAGAGTCTGTATCTTCAAAACTAGACACTCTGCAGGCCTATAAGCTTGGCTGGGGGCAGAGAAGCAGAGTCTGAGCAGCTACAGGAAAGGATGGAGGGGTTCAGACAAGGTTTTCCAACTCCGTGCCTAAATGTCACTTTCACAGCGAAATAAGCCCAGTTTGGCCCTGTTCACTTTTGCTTAGCAGAGTCTGTATCTTCAAAACTAGACACTCTGCAGGCCTATAAGCTTGGCTGGGGGCAGAGAAGCAGAGTCTGAGCAGCTACAGGAAGGATGGAGGGGTTCAGACAAGGTTTTCCAACTCCGTGCCTAAATGTCACTTTCACAGCGAAATAAGCCCAGTTTGGCCCTGTTCACTTTTGCTTAGCAGAGTCTGTATCTTCAAAACTAGACACTCTGCAGGCCTATAAGCTTGGCTGGGGGCAGAGAAGCAGAGTCTGAGCAGCTACAGGAAGGATGGAGGGGTTCAGACAAGGTTTTCCAAGTCCCGTGCCTAAATCTCACTTTCACAGCGAAATAAGCCCAGTTTGGCCCTGTTCACTTTTGCTTAGCAGAGTCTGTATCTTCAAAACTAGACACTCTGCAGGCCTATATCAGCCCAATATCAATATCAGCCCAATATCAGCTCAGCCCAATATCAGCATCAGCCCAATATCAGCATCAGCCCATATCAGCATCACCATATCAGCATCAGCCCAATATCAGCATCAGCCCAATATCAGCATCAGCCCAATATCAGCATCAGCCCAATATCAGCATCAGCCCAATATCAGCATCAGCCCAATATCAGCATCAGCCCAATATCAGCATCAGCCCAATATCAGCATCAGCCCAATATCAGCATCAGCCCAATATCAGCATCAGCCCAATATCAGCATCAGCCCAATATCAGCATCAGCCCAATATCAGCATCAGCCCAATATCAGCATCAGCCCAATATCAGCATCAGCCCAATATCAGCATCAGCCCAATATCAGCATCAGCCCAATATCAGCATCAGCCCAATATCAGCATCAGCCCAATATCAGCATCAGCCCAATATCAGCATCAGCCCAATATCAGCATCAGCCCAATATCAGCATCAGCCCAATATCAGCATCAGCCCAATATCAGCATCAGCCCAATATCAGCATCAGCCCAATATCAGCATCAGCCCAATATCAGCATCAGCCCAATATCAGCATCAGCCCAATATCAGCATCAGCCCAATATCAGCATCAGCCCAATATCAGCATCAGCCCAATATCAGCATCAGCCCAATATCAGCATCAGCCCAATATCAGCATCAGCCCAATATCAGCATCAGCCCAATATCAGCATCAGCCCAATATCAGCATCAGCCCAATATCAGCATCAGCCCAATATCAGCATCAGCCCAATATCAGCATCAGCCCAATATCAGCATCAGCCCAATATCAGCATCAGCCCAATATCAGCATCAGCCCAATATCAGCATCAGCCCAATATCAGCATCAGCCCAATATCAGCATCAGCCCAATATCAGCATCAGCCCAATATCAGCATCAGCCCAATATCAGCATCAGCCCAATATCAGCATCAGCCCCAATATCAGCATCAGCCCAATATCAGCATCAGCCCAATATCAGCATCAGCCCAATATCAGCATCAGCCAAGCATCAGCCCAATATCAGCATCAGCCCAATATCAGCATCAGCCCAATATCAGCATCAGCCCAATATCAGCATCAGCCCAATATCAGCATCAGCCCAATATCAGCATCAGCCCCCAATATCAGCATCAGCCCATATCAGCATCAGCCATATCAGCATCAGCCCAATATCAGCATCAGCCCAATATCAGCATCAGCCCAATATCAGCATCAGCCCAATATCAGCATCAGCCCAATATCAGCATCAGCCCAATATCAGCATCAGCCCAATATCAGCATCAGCCCAATATCAGCATCAGCCCAATATCAGCATCAGCCCAATATCAGCATCAGCCCAATATCAGCATCAGCCCAATATCAGCATCAGCCCAATATCAGCATCAGCCCAATATCAGCATCAGCCCAATATCAGCATCAGCCCAATATCAGCATCAGCCCAATATCAGCATCAGCCCAATATCAGCATCAGCCCTAGACACTCTGCAGGCCTATAAGCTTGGCTGGGGCAGAGAAGCAGCCCAATATGATATAATATCAGCTGATGCTGATATTGGGCTGATGCTGATATTGGGCTGATGCTGATATTGGCTGATGCTGATATTGGGCTGATGCTGATATTGGGCTGATGCTGATATTGGCTGATGCTGATATTGGGCTGATGCTGATATTGGGCTGATGCTGATATTGGGCTGATGCTGATATTGGGCTGATG
>NW_027637120.1:0-7855 GCF_951216825.1 Electrona antarctica | reverse complement strand
CACACAGCAGAATGTCCTCCTCTTGTCTCCCTGACCGACTCCCCCTCCCCCTCCTCCTCCTCACACAGCAGAATGTCCTCCTCTCGTCTCCCTGACCGACTCCCCCTCCCCCTCCACACACAGCAGAATGTCCTCCTCTTGTCTCCCTGACCGACTCCCCCTCCCCCTCCTCCTCACACACAGCAGAATGTCCTCCTCTTGTCTCCCTGACCGACTCCCCCTCCTCCTCCTCCTCCTCCTCACACACAGCAGAATGTCCTCCTCTTGTCTCCCTGACCGACTCCTCCTCCTCCTCCTCCTCCTCCTCACACAGCAGAATGTCCTCCTCTTGTCTCCCTGACCGACTCCCCCTCCTCCTCCTCCTCCTCCTCACACACAGCAGAATGTCCTCCTCTTGTCTCCCTGACCGACTCCCCCTCCTCCTCCTCCTCCTCCTCCTCCTCACACACAGCAGAATGTCCTCCTCTCGTCTCCCTGACCGACTCCCCCTCCTCCTCCTCCTCCTCACACACAGCTTGCCCATTCATTCATTCCCGAACGGAACAGCTAGCGCTTCCTGTTTTCGTGCATCTCTCGGGGTCGATCCGCTTGTCTCTCCCAATTTAACACCCCCCCCTCTCCTCCCCCGCCCCCCACCCCGCTGCCTCAGATTGCGTCCTCGGTTCTTCGGCCCCGCACCGCGAGAGAGAAAGACAAGATTCTCTTGTCTTCCCCAAAAGTGGAAAATAGTTTGAGATGGAATGTCAAGACGATGGTGATGGCTCCGGACAGACCCCGTCAACACACACACATGCACGCATGCACGCATGCGCGCACGCACACACACATACACCATCCCACCACATAGAGACACTGCTGTGCTCTAATAGCGCACGTACGCACGCCCACCCGCCCGCACGCACGATAGCAACGCACGCACGACAGCATGCCCGCCCGCACGATAGCAACGCACGCATGCCCGCCCGCACGATAGCAGCGCATGCACGCACGCACACACGCGCGCACTCAAACGCGCACGCACGCACGCATGATAGCAACGCACGCATGCGGGCACGCACACACGCACGCACGATAGCAACGCATGCACGCACGCACGCTATATAGGCTACTGTATTTTACAGTGCCTCTCAAAGGGATTGCACTGAGAAGTGCAATACACACAGCTATAGCGTTCACGCTGAAATGTAGGCGAACACAGCCAGGTGTCCGTGTACGTCACGCGTATCTATGGACACACAACCTTAATTAGTATAATTAGTAACACCTTGTGAAGGAACATTGCATTACTATTTGTGTCTGACATAATGGCTGTGAAAAAAGGCCCATTGTTTGTGCATCCAACTTACTGTGACTTCCTAAAGTTTGAGTAAAGTTTGCGGCCAAATGCATACTATCGGTGTGGGGGTCCTTTGTAGAATCGGCCTGGGGTTTTAGCGGTTTAAACGTTTAACAGTGGCTACGAGACACACAGGAGTGTGTTTGTGTCTGTCACTATACGAGCGTGGCGGCGGTGCCTCAGGGGGTATAGAGTGACCGGATAGGAACCGCAATGTTCCCAGTTCGATCCCTGTTGGACTCCCGCAGAGTCAGTGTGGAAGTGTATACCCTTGAGCAAGACTCTGAACCCCTAATTGCTCCCGATGTGCATGGTTGGTGCCTTGCATGGTTTCCCCCGGTGTGTGTGTGCGTGTGTGTGTGCGTGTGCGTGTGCGTGCGTGTGCGTGCGTGTGTGTGCGTGTGTGTGTGTGTGTGTGTGTGTGTGTGTGTGTGTGTGTGTGTGTGTGAAGAATAGCTGGCATGACAAAAAGTAAAGCCAAACAACTTGCCAAATACTGTTCTGTTTCGGCTGTTATAGGCAGTTTGTCTGTGTGGAGGAGGAGGTGCCATGTGTATCCTTAAGTGAACATGAACTCCTGTCTCCTTGTAAAATTAATTGTAATTTGTGGATTCAAATAAAGAAATCGAAATGTGTGTATGTGTGTGTGTGTGTGTGTGTGTGTGTGCGTGTGCGTGTGCGTGTGCGTGTGTGCGTGTGTGTGTGTGCGTGTGCGTGTGTGTGTGAATGGGTGAATGAATGTAATGCACAATCTATGCAAAGCGCCATTTACCATTTACGAGCCACACACCAGTGTTTGTGTCAGTTTCACGTATAGCGTTGAGTGACATGCTAACATGCTAATGCTAACATGCTAACATGCTAACACGCTAATGCTAACATGCTAACATGTTAGTCAGCGAGGATCACGGTGCTCGGCGCATTAAGGCCTCACTACACACATAAAGAACAACTGTTTCATGGCCGCCATGAAACACAGGTAAAGTACAAATACCTCAAGATTGTACTTAAGTGCAGTACTTAAGTAAAAGTACTTAGTTACTTTCCGCCGCTGGTCATTAACCCATTTTGTGCAGGAACCCCTTTTGGTGTTTTAAACATTATGTTATGATTTAGCTATTGAAAAATATCAGATCTACGAGCTCGTAGCGCGCCACCGAGTGGCGCGCTACGAGCTCGTAGGTCTGCTATTTTTGAAGAATCGTGAAAATGCGGCGCAAATCTTTGAATTTCAAAGTGAATGTTTTTAACTCAGGTCTAAAAGGGTTAACGATATGTTAATGTCTTCCTGTAGGTAACCCCGCGGCCAGCGGCACGGGCACCCTGCAGATGTTCCTCCTGGACATCAACGACAACGCTCCCAGGGTCTCCCCTCAGGAGGTGGAGATCTGCGAGAAGCCCGAGCCCAACGGCATCAACGTGACGGCCACCGACCTGGACCTGGCGCCCAACGCCGGGCCCTTCGCCTTCGAGCTGGCCAACCGGCCCCTGGCCGTCAGACGGAACTGGACGCTGACGCGCCTCAGTGGTCAGTATGGACGGACGGACGGACGTGCATTCATGCGTTGCGCTCTCACTCCCCCTGCAACACCGTCTGTGTAGAGCGTCGCAGTCCCGCCCACTTTCATGACCACGCCAGGGCCCAGGAAATGAATCCCAATGCATTTTCCCCATAGACGTTTCAAAAAGTATTTATTTAACCCATTTAGGCCTGACGTCGAAATTAAAAACATGTCTTAAAAATCCTGACAGATTTCTGAAAAACCTTATGTTTCTGTATCAGTGGTGCTCAATATTTCATGTCAAGGACCCCAAAAATTATATGTAATATGCCTCCCCCCCATCTGAAAATATGTTGTTCCAGGGACCTCCCCCCCAGAACCAAAGATTTGAGTTAAAATGTTCACTCTGTAATAATATATATTCAAAGATTTGAGGCACATTTTCACGATTTTTCAAAAATAGAAGACCTACACGAGTGCCGCGCTATGAGCTTGTAGATCTGCTATTTTTCAATAGCTAAACTATAACATAATGCTTAGAACACCAAAAGGGGTTCCTGCCCAAAATGGTTTAAAGACCTTTTAAGCGTCGTACGAAGCCAACTCGAGTCGTGACAAATCATGAGAGCAAACACAATATTTTGGACCAAACAAATAATAACAATTTTGGTCCAAAACAACAAAAAAAAGTGTTGTAACCTGCCGTTTTATTTTCTTCTTTTTAATTATTTGTTCGGCCCGAAACATTGTGTTTGTTGTCATGATTTGTCACGACAAGAATTGGCTTTGTCCGCGGCATAAACGTCTTTAAATAAATACTTTTTGAGTTCCGACGAGCCTTCCCGCGTCCAAAACAGTCGAGAAATGACATTGCTACCGTGTTGCAGCTTTCCATGCTCGGACACGATACAGGGACAGACACAGGGACACACATGCAGTCCAGTTCCATCTGTTTCTTCCTCCTTTTATAGGTACCTTTCAAAACCTTTCAGGCGAAAGGTACCTTTGGAAGCCACACCTCTGATGGGTGGGGTTTAGCCTTAAGGGGTGTGTTTTTTTCACCCACTGTGTAATACAATAAATGGACAGTAGGTGGCAGTAGGACAGAGGCCAGAGCAACTATACATTCCAGCTGGCAAATTGAAATGTTCCGTAATGGAACGGAGACGCCGCTCAAAAATAAACCTGCCGGTAGGGCTGGGTATTACCTCCAAGCTCACGATAGATACGTGGTATGCAATATGTATCGCAATGCGCGTTGATTTGAATGATGATGCGTGCGTGTCCAGTTTTGAAAGAAACCAGTGTTACTCATCCTTTTAACGGATGACGGTGTCAGATAATTGCAGAGAGCGGTAGAAGGACAATTATATGTTCCCATAAATGTTCCAATAGGTTCCCATGTTTGTTCTAAATTTGGAATTGGATACCAGATCACTTGCTCACTTGCGACCGAGTAGTCACATCAGTCAACGTATACTAACCCATTTAGACCTGAGGACGATTCTAAATCCTGAGAGTTTTCTGAAAAACCCACGTTTCTATGTCAAACTATTTCATGTGAAGGACCCCCAGAATTATTTGTAATTGGCCACCGACCCCATTCTGAAAATATGTTGTTCCATGGACCCTCCAGAAGCAATGATTTGAGTTAAAAACGTTCGCTCTGAAAGAATATACAGTAGATTTAAAGATCTTTCAAAAATAGCGGACCTACAAGCTCGCGCTATGAGCTTGTAGATCTGCTATTTTTCAATAGCTAAAGTATAACAAAATGCTTAAAACACCATAAGGGGTTCCTGCCCTGAGTGGGTTAAACTGGGGGGGGTCCTTGAAATGAAAAAATTAATGATAACAATCTTGACAGTCACTGTCCTGTCCCTCTCATTGGCTGGTTGTGTGTAGGTTGAATACTGTTCTCTCCCTCTCATTGGCTGGTTGTGTGTATAGGTTGAATACGGTTCTCTCCTTCTGATTGGTTGGCTGGTTGTGTGCAGGTGAATACGCCATGGTGCGTCTGAGGACGGGCTTCCTGGAGAGCGGCATCTACGAGGTTCCAATCATCATCACGGACTCTGGAAACCTGCCCATGAGCAACACGTCTCTGCTGAGAGTCAAGGTATCTATCTAGCAACCTCCCTATCTATCTATCTATCTACTGTATCTATCTATCTATCTATCTATCTATCTATCTATCTATCTATCTATCTATCTATCTATCTATCTATCTATCTATCTATCTATCTATCTATCTATCTATCTATCTAGGTTGTGTGGACATGGATAATGTAATCTATGTAATCTATTACAGGTGTGTCAGTGTGACCATCATGGAGGCTGTGTGGACATGGAGCGTATCATTGCTGCTGGTTTGGGAACGGGAGCCATCATCGCTATCCTCATCTGCATCATCATCCTACTGGGTACGCCCGCACGCCCGCACGCACGCACGCACGCACGCACGCACGCACGCACGCACGCACGCACGCACGCACGCACACACAAATGTATGCACACGAACGAACGCATGTGCGCATGCTCACACACCTAGTAGTAATTGTGTCTCTATACCCAACCTCTGCTTGTTCTTAAAAATGTTTGGGAGGAAGAAGTGAAGTTTGTTTGCTCTCGAAACAGATACAGTTGGTCCCCATACCGCAAAGTTACACTTCTAAATGTCACATGCACTCAGGCACGCACGCACGCACGCAACCGCGCACACAACCACGCACGCAACCACGCACGCAACCACGCACGCACGCACGCACACTGTCTCTGCTCGCGACACCTGCACGTCACACAGAATCGAGGGACGCTTCAATAGACTTCAGTAAGAGAGTCCTTGTCCCTCATTGGTGTATTTTAGCTTCGCCCCCCGTTTCCTGATTGGTTCGAGCTTCGATGATATTCTGTATAACTTCAGAACCACGAGAGAGAGAGAGAGAGAGAGAGAGAGAGAGAGAGAGAGAGAGGGGAGAGAGAGAGAGAGAGAGAGAGAGAGAGAGAGAGAGAGAGAGAGAGAGAGAGAGGAGAGAGAGAGAGAGAGAGAGAGAGGAGAGAGAGAGAGAGAGAGAGAGAGAGAGAGAGAGAGAGAGAGAGAGAGAGAGATGAAGGGAGAGAGAGAGAGAGAGAGAGAGAGAGAGAGAGATGAAGGTAGAGAGAGAGAGAGGAGGGGGAGGAGAGAGCAGAGGACCAGAGGGAGCAAGGAAGCACGAGTATAAGGGGCAGATGAGTTGAAACGAAAAAGGCAGAGGAATCACACGCACGCACGCACGCACGCACGCACGCACGCACAAGTTTGGGGGAGAGCGACGCGGTCGCACTGTAGAGCACTATTCGAGAGGTTCTGCGCTGCTGACACTTGCACGGCGGTGTGTGTGCGCACACGTGCGTGTGTGTGCGTGTGTGTGTGTGTGTCTGCGTGTGTGTGTGTGTGTGTGTGTGTGTGTGTGTGTGTGTGTGTGTGTGTGTGTGTGTGTGTGCGTGTGCGTTCTTAGAGGATCAGCAGTTCTTACACGAGCCACAGGGGCCATCCAACCTCAATGATACTCCACTTTGATCTCCGTAATCTGCCCGTCTGCGTGCGTGCGTGCGTGCGTGCGTGCGTGCGTGCGTGCGGCTGCGTGCGTGCGTGCGTGCGTGCGTGATGTATGAAAATGGCACTATTCTTTCTCTTTATTCCTTCTTTCTACGTACAACTACTACAGGGTCAGTGACGCCACCAGAAATGTGTAATAGGTTGCTGGTTAGTTAGAGCAGGGGCTATTGCTTTATTTACTTTAGTTTTTCATAGGAGGGGGATACGGGGGGGCATCCCTGGAGCCCCTCCTGTACACAAATCGCCGATTTTCATCCAATTTCGCTCTGAAACCGTCATGCTCCCTGGAGGAGGGTCTTGGTGGTGACCCCACCCTCCAGTGCCGTGGTTTTTCAACCAGTGGTCCTTGAGGGGGTTCCAGGTGGTCCCCATGCAGCTATAAATGATGGAGAGTTGCTAACCAAATGGACCCTTCTTAGATATTTAACTCTTGAGAGCGTAAAATGAAACCAAATGGACCCTTCTTAGATATTTAACTATTGAGAGCGTAAAATGAAACCAAATGGACCCTTCTTAGATATTTAACTCTTGAGAGCGTGAAATGAAACCAAATGGACCCTTCTTAGATTTTTAACTCTTGAGAGCGTAACATGAAACCAAATGGACCCTTCCGGGTCCATTTGGTTTCATTTGGTTCCATTTGTTTTTCGTCTGTGGTACTGTGGTCCGTGGCTCAAATGGGACTGAGAGGTCTAAATGTCATCAAAGGGCGGTGCGTGGCTCAAATGGGTCTGAGAGGCTAAATGTCATCAAATGGTGGTCCGTGGCTCAAATGGGTCTGAGAGGCTAAATGTCATCAAATGGTGGTCCGTGGCTCAAATGGGTCTGAGAGGCTAAATGTCATCAAAGGGCGGTGCGTGGCTCAAATGGGTCTGAGAGGCTAAATGTCATCAAATGGTGGTCCGTGGCTCAAATGGGTCTGAGAGGCTAAATGTCATCAAAGGGCGGTGCGTGGCTCAAATGGGACTGAGAGGTCTAAATGTCATCAAAGGGGCGGTGCGTGGCTCAAATGGGTCTGAGAGGTCTAAATGTCATCAAAGGGCGGTGCGTGGCTCAAATGGGACTGAGAGGTCTAAATGTCATCAAAGGGCGGTGCGTGGCTCAAATGGGTCTGAGAGGTCTAAATGTCATCAAAGGGCGGTGCGTGGCTCAAATGGGACTGAGAGGTCTAAATGTCATCAAAGGGCGGTGCGTGGCTCAAATTCCGAACAAATAATGGGCCTTGAAATGAAAGGGGTTGAAAAGCACTGCTCTAGCGCCACCCTTAGGCACACATATAGAGCGGCAAAGTCGTGACATCACTCGCTCATCCCCTGGTTCACGGAAGTCATTTCTCTAAGGAGAATAATAACGTGGGGTCCATCGTGAAATCGTCTCATATAAGCGTTGTGGTCCAAAAATACAAGTCCAAAAATACAA
>NW_027637121.1:0-14919 GCF_951216825.1 Electrona antarctica | reverse complement strand
TTAAAATGCAAATGAGCCCTGTCAGATAGATGCGAGCTGACAGCTGAGTCAGGGACGGGGAGGATTCTTGGCTCTATTTGATGACCAATTTGCATCTCAACGAACAGATGTGTTGAATAAGTTACACTGCTGAATTTTCACATACTTCCTTTGGAAGAAAAAAAATAGGAAAGAAAAAATAACAACCCATTGATGATGATGATGATAATAATAATAATACTAATACTAATACTAATACTAATACTAATACTAATACTAATACTAATAATAATTATAATAATTAGGGTTGTCCGATCCCGTGATCCCGGGACATCTCTAGTACCAATTTGTATCTACATGACATTAGACTGGATATTGTCTGTGATTTTGGATATTGTACTGTGATTATATGGCATATGTGTCCTATGAAAATATAAATATCGGATCGGGAAGTATCACTATATCGGCAGATACTCAAAGTCATTATGGGTGGAGTTAAGTACCTACTGTCCCTCACACACACAAAAATGACCAATGCCTCCTTGCGGCACAAAGCATTGTACCCACCGTCACGAATGATCGGAATCGGATTGGGAGCAAAAAAAACCAAAACGTGATCGGTAACCTCAGTATCAGTGTTGTTTTTGGCAACAAATTTGATTTTAGTTTTAGTCATAGTCTTTTGAATGGTTTTCATTTAGTTTTAGTCACATTTTAGTCACCTGGAATGTCTTAGCGTTAGTCTAGTTTTAGTCGACTAAATATCATAAGATTTTAGTCGACTAAATCTACAGTTGATTTAGTCGAACAAAATGTATTTTGGAGTGCCTTGATGCCGTCATAATGACTGTTTTTTTTTCACTTGCGTCGCGTTGTGAACTTGTAGATCGGCTATTTTCAGCATGCAACTAATTGTAAAATGACTTATACTGGATCTCTTGTCCCTTCCTAACATTTTAGTCTAGATTTTATTTGTTGACGAAATTGTCAGTATATTTAGTCTTATAGTTTTAGTCATCATAGCCTAGTTTTCATTTAGTTTCCATTTAGTTTTCGTCAGTGTTAGTTAGTCAGTTTTAGTCGACGAAATCAACACTGATCAGTATAATAATAATAATAATAAAGTAGGCCTATGCACAACAGGGTTCAAATGAGGACACAGTATAACGTGCTTAGCCCATTTTGGGCGGGAACCCCTTTTGGTGTTTTAAACATCATGTTATAATTTAGCTATGAAAAATAGCAGATCTACAAGCTCATAGCGCGCCACCGAGTGGCGCGCTACGAGCTTGTAGGTCTGCTATTTTTGAAAAATCGTAAAAATGTGGCGCAAATCTTTGAATGTATATTCTTTCAGAGTGAATGTTTTTAAGTCTAAATGGGTTAGCCTCGAGGGACGCGAGACGCCCGTCTCAGCGGAGCTGTTTGTGTTGTCTGTCACTCCGTGGAAGAGATACATAATAACACTGTACGCCTCTGGACACTCGCAGTGGAATTTGGCACGGCAGGAAATGCACATAGAACGGAGCCATGCTGTGGAGACGAGAGAGAGGGATGAAGGAATGAGAGGGGGAGAGAGAGAGAGAGAGGGAGAGAGAGAGAGAGAGAGAGGGAGAGAGAGAGAGAGAGAGAGAGAGAGAGAGAGAGAGAGAGAGAGAGAGAGAGAGAGAGAGAGAGAGAGAGAGAGAGAGAGAGAGGCCTGTTTTGATTGTGTCAAACATACCAGTGATCCGTGTGGCCCGCACTGAAGATCTGTGGCTTTAGCAGGAACACTGAGAAGAGAGAGAGAGAGAGAGAGAGGGAGGGGGAGCAACAGAAAGGGAAATATAGAGATAAGGAGAGAAAGAGGCGATGTGCGAGAGAGAGCGAGAGAGAGCGATAGAGATGAGAGAAGTAAGAGGAAGTGATGGAAAGAGAAAAAACGAAAGGGGAAATCAAAGAAGACAGAGAGTCAGAGACGAAGGAATAGAGAGAGAGAGAGAGAGAGAGAGAGAGAGAGAGAGAGAGAGAGAGAGAGAGAGAGAGAGACGGAGGGATGCGTAATGTCTATCAGCAGAGGATGAGTCTCTGGGAAAAGACGTGGGTCTGGGTCTGATGATTCAACGGCACACGCGTGCACGCACGCACACACGCACACACACACACGCACGCACGCACGCACACACGCACGCACGCACGCACGCACGCACGCACGCACGCACGCACGCCAATGCGGTGGGATTCATCATCATCGAGGGCGCTGTCAACAAACTGTTCTGAAATGACTCTGTTCTGTTCGCAAGAGAGCACATGGGCAGCAGGACCGCGCTCCAGTGCTGCACTAAAGAGCTTTCAGTAAACACCGGACACTCCATCCATCCATCCATCTTCAACCACATAACCCCACGTTAGGGTAGCAGTTCCACTCGGGCAGTGGTTCCCAAACTTTTCAGGTCGAGACTGAGACTGAGACTGAGACTGAGACTGAGACTGAGACTGAGACTGACGAAAACTAAATGGAAACTAAATGAAAACTAAGCTATGATGACTAAATCTAAGACTAAATGTATTGACAATTTCGTCAACAAATAAAAACTAGATTAGAATGTTAGGAAGGGACTAGTGGACAAGAGGCACGCACGCACGTGCGCGCACGCACGCACGCACGCACGCACGGACAAAAAAACCCACAGCTCTCATGTGCCCGAAATCCACCCACCGTTGTTCTTAACTTCCGCCAGCGGACGGACACACTGCTAGAAGACCAGGTCCGACGCCTCTCTTGGCGGTATAGCTGCTCACATGGAGGAGCCGACATGCACGCAGCGTCGGCATACTGCGACTGTGAGCGACGACGCCTTCTTATATGCAAGCTTGCGATCACGTTGAAGCGCAACAGCCCTCGGAGGTTGCATGAAATGCATCTTAAATCTGCAAATCTGTGATCCGTCTGTCACATGCAACTGATTGTGTAATGTCTTGCCACTGCTCTCAAACACAAGCACGCGCGTGCGTGCAAATGATTGCGTGCTTCGATGATTCAATGATTGTGTAATTCAATGAATGTGTAATTCAATGATTGTGTAATTCAATGATTGTGTATTTCAATGATTCAATGATTGTGTATTTCAATGATTCAATGATTGTGTATTTCAATGATTCAATGATTGTGTATTTCAATGATTCAATGATTGTGTAATTCAATGATTGTGTAATTCAATGATTCAATGATTGTGTAATTCAATGATTGTGTAATTCAATGATTCAATGATTGTGTAATTCAATGATTCAATGATTGTGTAATTCAATGATTGACTGCGTGAATGCGTGATTTGCAAATGTCTGCATGGGACATTGCATTGACACAAGTGAATGTGTAACGTCTGGCCATTGCTCTCAAAACACATATTATGTCAAACACATATGTCAACTCACAAAAAAGATGTCCCAAAAATACTACCAGGACACACACACGCACGCACGCACGCACGCACGCACGCACGCACGCACGCACGCACGCACGCACGCACGCACGCACAAAATGTCAAAGGGCCACACTGCACCGTGACACCCAGACATGGCTACATAATAAAATAAAACACCATGATCTCTACGGCAGTAAAAAATTAAAAATAGCTGCGTACGGGGAGGTCCTGGGTTAACCCAGTCTGGACGGGGAACCTCCTTTTGGTGTTTTAAAAGCATTATGTTGCACTTTAGCTATTGAAAAATAGCAGATCTACAAGCTCGTAGGTCTGCTATTTTTGAAAAATCGTCAAAATGTGGCGCAAATCTTGGAATATATATTCTTTCTGAGCGAATGTTTTTAAGTCAAATCTGAAAAACATGGATTTTTCAGAAAACATGATTTATAATAATAATATCTCAAACTTATATGGCGCTTTTCTGAGTACCCAAAGACGCTTTACATGGGGTGGCTTTACAGAGGTAACAGCAAGATAAAGACAACTTTATTAGAAAAAGGAAAAACACTAAAAGCTAAAAAACATTAAAAAGAAAGACAGTGAGAGGGGTTAGCTAGGGAAGGCAATGTTGAAGAGGTGGGTCTTCAATTTTAGACATTTGTAGAATGGGGATCAGGTCTAAATGGGTTAATCCATTGAGACCTGGAACGCATCCATGTCACGTTAGCGTTTAACCACATTAACCATTAACCCATTTTGGGGCGGGAACCCCTTTTGGTGTTTTAAACATTGTTATAATTTAGCTATTGAAAAATAGCAGATCTACAAGCTCATAGCGCGCCACCGAGTGGCGCGCTATGAACTTGTAGGTCTGCTATTTTTGAAAAATCGTTAAAATGTGCCTCAAATCTTTCCGAAAATTGTCATGATTTAGAAAACTTTTTTTTTTAAATTTCGACGTCAGGCCTGAATGGGTTAAGTGTTGGTGTCTGGGCTGTGCCACTAGGCCTGCCTGTCTGCTCTCCATGGTCTCTTACATCAACATCTGCGGTTGCACTTGTAAAGTCACTGTGGATATACGCCGAGCGCAACGAGTAAATGCCTCAAATGTTCACGTCAGCCATGAAAAAAGACTGATTTACGATTTTGAAAGAAGGGTGGACTAACTGCCCTTTAAAGAAAGGGAAATGTGCCTTTGCAGATAAGAGCTGGCGCTGAGTTATATCGGTGTGTGTATCGCCGTGCGTTTTGTGGTTATCGTACGGGAACTGACTGCAGCAGACATGGCTGTGAAGTTGGGTTGGTGTCCCACGCAATCTTACCTGGTGTTTGGACAGCGGGCCCCTTCGCGGGGATCTTTTGAAGACGCCGTCATCATTTTTCAGACATTTTTCGGTCATCGTTGTGCAGTGCAAGTATCTTATTTGTCCACCTTTAAAAGAAGAAAAAAAGTCATACACTGTATACAGCATAGGTTAAATTTAGGCCTGACGTCAACATTTTTAAAAAAAAGGTTTCTATATCAGTGGTTCTCAATATTTCATGTCAAGGACCCCAAAAATTATATGAAATTGGCTGCCGACCCCCATCTGAAAATATGTTGTTCCAGGGACCCCACCAGAAGCAAAGATATGAGTTAAAAACGTTCGCTCTGTAAGAATATATATCCAATGATTTGCGCCACATTTTGACGATTTTCCCAAAATAGCAGACCTACAAGCTCGTAGCGCGGCATTCGGTGCCGTGCTATGAACTTGTACATCTGCTATTTTCCAATAGCTGAAGTAGAACATAATGCTTAAAACACCAAAAATGGTTCCCGCCCAGAATGGGTTATAGCATCAACCTTGAAGAAAAGTCGATGCACACATAAGAAAAATGGAGAAAAGGATTTGCTCAAATACAGAGGTGGAAAAGGTAGACGCATGTTTTACTTGAGTAAAGTATCAATACTGCAATATAGAAATACTGTTGCAAGTAAAAGCCCGGAAAAAAAATAAAATAAAAGTACCCATTATGCAGAATGTCCTGTATAAACATCTTTTGAAATTAGCGGATCTATAAAGCTCACAATGTGCCACATCGCGACACATTGCGAGCTTTCAAATGGCCCAAATGTATAGGCTACATATTGGGCTGAAGTGGTTCATGTATGTTTTGTAATTATAACCACAATCTACAAAGTAACTAAAGTTTTCGAATAATTGTAGTGGAGTAAAAGTACAATATTTGCCTCTGAGATGTACAGTATAGTGGAGTTGAAGCAAAAGTATTAGAAATTGCAAATACTCAAGCAAAGTATACAAATACCTCAACATTGTATTTAACCCATTCTGGGTGGGAACCCCTTTTGGTGTTTTAAGCGTTACGTTAAACTTTAGCTATTGAAAAATAGCAGATCTACAAGCTCATAGCGCGCCACCGAGTGGCGCGCTATGAGCTTGTAGGTCTGCTATTTTTGAAAAATCGTTAAAATGTGCTTCAAATCTTTCAGAAAATTGTCGTGATTTAGAAAACTTTTTTTTTTAATTTCGACGTCAGGCCTGAATGGGTTAAGTACAGTACTTGAGTACATGTACTTAGTTACTTTCCACCACTGCAAATAGAAAGATCAGCGCAAAAATCTTTATGACACAAACACTGTTTGATCCTTATACAGCTTCATCAGGGAAAAAAAACATATTCAGAGCATCATAGCCAATACATAATTAGAATGTCTACCAAACATTTAGAGATTTATTCTAGAAGTTTGGGGACTTTTTTTTAGGGGTCTAACAAACTGACAGAGCTCAAAATAGTGCATAACCTTTAGAGCTATATAGAGAAATCAGATACATCCCGACATGGGTAAAGAATTTAGGGTAGAAGGTGTACGTGTTACGTTATATTTTACATGCGTCCAGCTTTCCCCAGGGTAACCCATTTAGGCCTGACCTCGAAATTAAAAAAAAAAAATCTTCTAAAGCCTCCAGTTTTCTGAAATAAATATTTTCACGATTTTTCAAAAATAGCAGACCTACAAGCTCGTAGCGCGCCACTCGGTGGCGTGCTATGAGCTTGTAGATCTGCTATTTTTCAATAGCTAAAGTATAACATAATGCTCAAAACACTAAAAGGGGTTCCTGCCCAAAATGGGGTGATGAGAAAGAAAACAGTCAAAGTTATTGTTAACGGGAAATGATGGGCAGTAGATTTGCCCGTAAACCTCACGTTTAGCAGGCATATACAGTAATATACGGTAATTAATATACAGGTGTGATGGTACAATTCGGGAGTTTACCGGAGTTTGTTGGAAAGTTTAACGGGAGTTTCCTGTAATATACACATCCGTATTCCATGCTTGTTGCGCAGTGACACATGCCCTCACATGTGTGCTGTACAGCAGGGGTTCTCAACGTTCTTGGCCGGGGACCCCCGGAAATGACGGGACTCCCGCCCCGCCCCCTCCCGACCCCCAATATAAATTGACTGCTACAATAACCTTAATAATAGAGACAATACACCATAAATAAATACTGAAACCAGATATAATCATTAAGCAAAGTTAATGCATGCACTTTGTGTACTATGTAATCTCTTAATTTCCATTTTCCAGCCATTCAGTAAAAAAAAATATATATTTTTGGAAAATAATTTGGGGACCCCCCAAAATAATTTGGCGACCCCCCTGCAGAAGGGTCGCGACCCATGGGTTGAGAACCCCTGCTGTACAGTACAGTATAGGCCTACATACTAGATGCCAATGGCTCTCAAATTTGGGTCCAGGGACTCCCTGAGGTCCATCCAATCCAACTGTATTTATAGAGCAAAGACCAACCAAATGGATGGTGCTTTACAGAATCAAAGTAAAAGAGACAAATAAGGATACGCACACACACAGTAAAATGAAAGAAAATCATAAAACACAAACAAATAATTGAGAGTTATGAACCGAATAGATAATGGATCTGTACCGCTACTGTAACTCTGAGAGTGTAAGGCAAGTTAAAGGTATATTCAGTGATTTGACTTAATCTAAATATCACTTATTTTTTCTTTTTTTCGGGATAATCCTCCCTACTATAGAGTGTGCTGACCATATAAGGAGTTCCTCCCTGTCCCCAGTGAGCCCCTGGGGTCAAAAAACCCTAGTTTCAGTTTTGATGGCGGGTGGCAAAGCCTTCATCCAATCAGGATGAGAGAGGCCTTCCTCCAATCATGATCGAGTGGGGGCGGGCCTTGGTGCATATGCTGTTGGCCTGTTGCACTTCCCCCCACTGTAGAGCGTGCATGTGCACATTTTGTTACCGGGGCGGACTGGGTGGTTTTCCAAATCACTCAAATCACTGAATGCTCCTTTAACCAGTGTTGTTTTTGGCAGCACATTTTGATTTTAGTCTTAGTCTTTAGTCTCTTGAATAGTTTTGATTTAGTTTTAGTCACCTGGAATGTTTTTGTGTTAGTCTAGTGTTAGTCGACAAAAGTGTATTTTGGGAGGGCCTTGATGCTGTCGTAATGACTGCATCAATGAATATTGTAGATCTGCTATTTTCAGCATGCAACCAAGTGTACAATGACTTATACTGGATCTCTTGTCCACTAGTCCCTTCCTAACGTTTTAGTCTAGTTTTTAATTGTTGCAAAAATCGACAGTATATCTAGTCATAGTTTTAGTCCCCATAGCTTAGTTTTCATTTAGTTTTCGTCAGTGAAAAAAAGGTAGTCGACGAACATTTTTCGTCATGGTTTTAGTCGACGAAAACAACACTGAATGCAACCCAATGTTTGTTTTTTTTCCATGTGTACACTCTCAGAGTTCTGGGGGATTATCTGTGGCCTGATGCAGCGCATACCAAACAGAGAGTCCTTGAAATTAAAACGTTTAAGAACCACTGCTATGTCACACGTCTGCAAAAAAATCCACAATTTAATCACGCAACTTTGAGTCAACTTAACACTCGGGGTGTTGTAGTGCAGGCACCACACAGTCAGCTGATGATGGCTCAATCACTTTGTGGGGCAAAGAGCGAACAGGGGGGGGAGAGAGAGGGAGAGAGAGAGAGAGAGACATTAACCCATTTTGGACTGAGGTCGATAAAAATCCTAAAAAAATCGGAAAAACCCATGTTTCTATGTCAGTGGTGCTCAACCTTTTTCATGTCAAGGACCCCCAGAATTATCTCTATTGGGCCACGGACCCCCATCTCAAAATATGTAGTTCCAGGGACCTCCCCAGAAGCAAATATTTTTGTTAAAAATGTTCGCTCTGAAATATATATATTCAAAGATGTGCGCCACATTTTCACTACTTTTCAAAAATAGCAGACCTACAAGCTCGTAGCTTGTATGAGCTTGTAGATCTGCTATTTTTCAATAGCTAAAGTATAACATTACACTTAAAACACCAAAAGGGGATCCCGCCCAAAATGGGTTAATGTTATCAATATGCTCAGAGGAGACTGATGAGTAGGGCTTTAACAACAGAAGCTTTAAAACACACGCACAGAAACTGAAGTTACATGACACGCACGCATGCAGTCACGCACTCACACACGCACACAGCTCTTCCAAATGAATGTTTAACGAGGGAGATGTGGGCAGAAGAAGAAGCAGTTGGAGATGATGGGTGTAATGTCAGACGCAGCCCGGTCCACATGGTTCCTATAAGACTCCCTGTTCCCCGACATGTTACTAGTCTGTATATACGTGTGTGTGTGTGTGTGTGTGTGTGTGTGTGTGTGTGTGTGTGTGTGTGTGTGTGTGTGTATGAGAGAGAGCGAGAGAGAGAGAGAGAGAGAGAGAGAGAGAGAGTGGGGGGGGGGGGGGGGGGGAGTCTGGGTCATTCGTCATTCAGAAAAACATGAGGGTGGGAGCAAAATGCATGATATTTAGACACACACACGCACGCACACAGGCACGCACACACACAATGCACGCACGCACGCACGCACGCATGCACACACAGCAGTCAAGTACATCTTGATCGTGCTGTCAACGGCCAGGAAAAGTCACCTCATCACCCTGTTTAGCTCCATATTTCCACATTATCACCCTGTCCAGCGCACACGCACGCACGCACGCACGCACGCACGCACGCACGCACTGGCATTCCTGCCTCATTTTGATAGGATAGTGAACAGAGAGACATGAACGGCGTGGGGGCGGGGGGTGCAGAGAGTGTCAGAGGGGCGGGGGCTGACATCCCGTTAAGAGGACACTTTTGGACAAAAATAGTTAAAAAAGCAGATCTACAAGCTTTCAGAGCGAGTTTTTAACTCAAATCTTTGCTACTGAGAGTGTCCCTGGTACAACACATTTTCAGATGGGGGTCGGCGGCCTATGTCATATATACATTATACATTACATATATTTGGGGTCCTTATATTTGAGATCCACTGACATAGAAACATGGGTTTTTCATAAAACCCATGCAATAAAACATATTTTATATAACATAAATATCAAATATATCAGAAAGTGTATCCCGCGTGTATTTAATTCAGTCTGACCCGTATCAGGCCGGGGCTTTTAAAAATGAATTACCTCGGCAGAAAATCCAACCCTGACTTTACCTGCTGATACGGCATGGACGAAAGCTCCAGAAGTTTGAGATGGGGAAAGTAAAGGGGAGTTTTGTCCACTCAGTGCCTCACTCGATATGTTGTTTGTGCACTCCGGGGATTCTATCTATGTATCGTTGTATATTTATGTGTTTTTTTCGTCGAATAGACAGAAATGGAACATCCCTCGTCTGGGACAATACAGACTAAAGATAGATCTATTTTTTCACCAGTGCCAGCCCAGCAATGTTAAAAAGTCAACTTTGTGTCCCTTCCAATTCTGTGGTTTGAACACAGCACATGCAATTACGGTGTCATTGGATTTGACATACTGTTGGTGTTTCTTTTGTCAGACCACTGCATGCACCTCTTCTGAATCATTGGTCCCACCCCCTTTCCCTTTTATGATTGGTACGTGGTCCGGAAACCAATGCTGATCAGCGGCGAATCGACGACGCCCTGCATAAGCTGACATTTGCACGCTATTATTACCCATGGCAACACCTACAAGCGATCATATCTGCTCTGATCTGATATAATCATCACACAGCAAATATGAACGAGCAATTCCTGGGACAAACCCCATCATTACAGGAATATGCTAGTATCGCAAATATTAGATTAACCACGTGAACCCTACCATGACAATGTATAGACCTGTGAAAATAGAAACAACTATAAGAAAAATAGGCAACCATTCAGCGAAGACAGATACACAATAGACATATTTTTATATCAAAAGGATAGAGACTGAACCGGCGCGATAGCTCGCATTGCGAGCAGCTGTGAGCTTGTAGATCCGCCATTTCTGCAGTCGACGTATACAGTAGCCTAAAGTTCATGGGTTTAAGTGGATTAATACTGGCATTATACACAAAACCAGTCACAAAGTTCAGTTATTCGGCCAGTTGATTGTTCAACACCCCAATCGCCCAGGATGAAGTTCACCGTCCTTTCTATTAGTAACACCCAGCGTCCGGGACGAAGTTTTATTGATATGAAAACCGATCGCATCGCTCTACAGCCTAGCAGCGCCTGTTGCGCAATCCTCGATGTTGCACAACAGTGAGACGTCATCGGAAATGTACCCCCCCCCCCCCCCCCCCTGTTTAGCCGACGACAAAGAAAATCTTAAAACGTTACTAACTCGCAATCTAAATCATCCCGTCCAATTCTAAGAAAAGATCCTGTGTTAGACGGCCCCCCTGCTGTCCAGTCGCTATTTGCGTTGTCGATCGCCGTTAGTGTGTTTTGGCTACATTTAGCTGCTCCAGCCACATCCGGTATAATTCCGGCCCGTCGGTAAAAGTGGTCCGTTGCTATAAATCGCTTGGACGCTATGATTTCATAATGTCACCACAGTCTCACTGAAAAGCCACCAGCTCGTCATGTTTGTCAGGTTCACACTAGTTGCGAACGCAGTGATCATTTACTATGAGACCCAGCAGATCTCATACACACACACACACACAACTTAACTTAAAAAAAAAAGTTAAAAAGAAAAACGTTAAAAAAAACTTAACTTAAAAAAAACTTAACTTAAAAAAAAAAGTTAAAAAGAAAAAACTTCAAAAAAAACAAAAAAACTTAAAAAGAAAACTTAAAAAAAAACTTAACTTAAAAAAGATCTTAAAAAAAATCTTAAACAAAAGAAATAGAACTTAAAAAAAACCTTAAAAAAGTACGTAATTTATTCTAATTGTTGTTATTGCAATTTACGAGCTGCGTTCGCTTCCCGCGTTCGCGCGTCTTACTTGTGTATACAGAAGGGAGGGAGTGAGGAATGAAGTCTTTAATATAACCGAGAGCGTTCGCGGTGTATCAGTTGGTTGTTGACCTACTCCTGCTGTACGGGGCCAGCTCCCGACACCCATAATTAAGTGAATAATCTGGTAAAAGGGACAGGGCCATGCATTCCCCCTGGGTGGGTGGCAGGCCTTCTTCTTCGCCGCTGAAGAAGCTGCCCTGACAAAATGGCCTCTCTGTACACAGATAATGAGGCGGGAGCTTGACAGGTGGGCCCTGATTAGGAAGGGCCCGTGGCGGGCGGCCCCGGCTGGCCAGCACACACGCATGCATACACACGCAGGCCCAGACACACATACACACATACACGACACACACACACGTACACACACACTTAGATACTTAGAGATATATGCGCAAGAAAAACAGAGGGAGTAGATGACACACACATACAAAATATGCACATTAACGCGATGATAAACACAGGGGGGACGGATGCGTTGCCGCTGCTAACGCATATACGTCGCACGCCCACAAACTCGCACGGGCGCCGCATGCCCACAGACATAGACAGGCGTGCACGCTGCCGAACGAGCGTGCGCGTCACGATGCGTCCCCGTTGCGGTAAACACACTCATCAGTGCGGAGGCTGTCCCCGGAGAGCGAGGACAGGTTTGACATCCTTAACCCATTTTGTGTGGGAACCCCTTTTGGTGTTAGCATTATGTTATGCTTTAGCTATTGAAAAATAGCAGATCTGCGCGCCACCGAGTGGCGCGCTACGAGCTTGTAGGTCTGCTATTTTTGAAAAATCGTGAAAATATTTATTTCAGAAAACTGGAGGATTTAGAAGATTATTTTTTTAAATTTCGAGGTCAGGCCTAAATGGGTTAATTGGCTTTTTCAGTGGAAAAGGAGTCAGGGAGATGAAAAGCTTTATCAAGCTGAAATAATTAATTTCTCGCCGCCGCCACCGCAAATTCGCTGACACTTCACTTCTCTTAGAAAATGAAGAGGGGTAGATTTTTTTTCCTTCCCCTTCTTTCTCTCCTCTTTCCTCCAGTCGCTCCTGTCTTTCTTTCTCTCTCTCCGTTCCCTCTATCGGTTCTTTTTCTTCTCTTGTGTCAGATGAGGGGAGGGGGGGGGGGGACATATTAGCGGAGGAAATGTGCGGTTTGTATTGAAATACAATTAAAAAGGGAGATTTAATTAACTTGAACCTGTGTAAAGGGGTGAGAGAAGAGGTTAGCTTTATCTCAACCTCTTACAAAAAAAAGGCCATAGATAAGAAGACGGGCCACACTATGTGACTAGAGCACCGTACATATTATTTCCAATTAATTCCAAATTAGAGGGGAAATTATAAGGGGCTTTGATAATGCACTCCTATTACCGGGTTATTCAGTCTGAAAACTTTTAACCCGTTTCGACCTGAGGACGATTCTACAAAATGTCCTCTAAATCATGACAGTTTTCTGAAAAACCTATACGTGTCAAGGACCCCAGAAATATTATGAAATTGGCTGCCGACCCCCCCCCATCTGAAAATATGTTGTTCCAGGTACTCCCCGGGAAGCAAAGATTTGAGTTAAAAACGTTCGCTCTGAAAGAATATATATTTAAAGATTTAAATAAACCCCACGGGTTGAGAACCCCTGCCTTAAAGCACTTAAGCATTATGTTATACTTTAGCTATTGAAAAATAGCAGATCTACAAGCTCGTAGCGCGGCACTCGGTGCCGCGCTACGAGCTTGTAGATATGCTATTTTTGAAAAATCGTGAAAATGTGGCGCAAATTTTAGTTAAAAATGTTCGCTCTGAAAGAATATATATTTAAAGATTTGTGTCACATTTTCACGATTTAAAAAAAATAGCAGATCTACAAGCTCATAGCGCGGCACCGAGTGCCGCGCTATGAGCTTGTAGATCTGCTATTTTTCAATAGCTAAAGTATAACACAATGCTAAAAACACCAAAAAGGGGTTCCCGCCCAGAATGGGTTAATCACTTTGACTATCAAACGGCGGCTCTGGTCGGCTAATTAGTTTAATTAGGCCTTTTGAAAAGATATGCGGGCATACTGAAAATGAAAGGGAGAGAAAGTTCTTTTCCGGCTGCGCACCTGAAGTCAGACAATGCAACCCGGGCGGCGGCGGCAAGACCCGCGAGCGAATAAGTGGAACCAGAGGGCAGAAAGAGGACATCGACACCATCTGTGTCACCGCGTGTGACTCGTGACAGAGTATAGTGTATAGGTTGATCGACGCGGAGGGCCAATTCGCACGCGGCAAATTTTGTATACGGAGGAAGAAGACACGAGAAAGGTATAGGGACCCGGCCGAGGCCAAACTGAGCAGCATGACTTATGTAACTTTCTACTAACTGTGTCTGTGCTTTTTACGCCAGGGACGAATTTACTGAAACATATAGTATACTATACTGACGCATAATATACTGTAATCAGGTAGTGTGGCACAATCTGTCGCCATTTAACCCATTTTGAACTGAGGTTGATGAAAAAAAAAAGGCTTCTAAATCCTAACATTTTTCTGAAAAACCCATGTTTCTGTGTCAGTGGTGCTCAACCTTTTTCATGTCAAGGACCCCCAGAATTATCTCTATTGGGCCACGGACCCCCATCTCAAAATATGTAGTTCCAGGGACCTCCCCAGAAGCCAATATTTTAGTTAAAAATGTTCGCTCTGAAATATATATTCAAAGATTTGGCGGCACATTTTCACAACTTTTCAAAAATAGCAGACCTACAAGCTCGTAGCGCGCCACCGAGTGGCGTGCTATGAGCTTGTAGATCTGCTATTTTCTTCAATAGCTAAAGTAAAACTTAAAACACCAAAAGGGGTTCTCGTTCCCGCCCAGAATGGGTTAAAAGGGCATATTTTTTAATGATACATACTTATACCTCTAATGTTTCATACCATGTCGGACTACTGAGAGTGTAGTATACTATACTATAGTGTTAATACACTATAGTATAGTATACTACACTCTCAGATAGAGATGTCTCGATACTATATCGGTATCATATCGGGTCATATCGGTATCAGTCTAACCACAGATCCGACACAGGGGTGAGGGGTTGACACTTTGGCAGGTAAATAAAATGTTGGGGCATGTGGAGTTTGCTTTGGAGTTGCCCAAACTGCAAGTGCACATTTGAGTGAGGAAGCTGCTATAAACACAACACGAGATATATAGCTAGATAGCTATAAACACTATTCGAGGTCTGTGG
>NW_027637122.1:2500-14034 GCF_951216825.1 Electrona antarctica | reverse complement strand
AACTGACACGCCAGAATGTTACGCTCACATACCTGCATGTGTGCTGTTGGAACAATAAAAAGAGCTTGAATCTCGCATACAAATCTCCCTGACTCCGGGGAGAATAAAATGGTTACTTATTCATTATTTGTGGTGTCAGGCATGATGTGTTCACATAACAGAGAAAACGACACATTCAGCAGCCGCAGGGCGGAGACCCCTGGCATGTACCCCCCTCGCTCCCCGCGACTGACTTGTGCATTCCTGCACAGTAAATAGAGATAAGTTCTTTATTTCCGTACTACTAGTTATGACAGCATCAGGGCCTTGTATTTTATTCATTGCTTTTCCATTCCAGGAGTCAAAAAGCATTACATTTGTGTGTAAAATCCCGAGAGAGTTCATTTAACTCTGAAATTGTCCACTCTCTTGTGTTCCAAAAGCATAAATCAACACTTTATTCTTACTGTGTTAGTGTGTGCAACTTTATAGACGTTGAGGACCAACATTGTGCACTGGTTTCATAAAATCCCACACGCATTTGAAACGGCGTGCATTCACTGAAACGTCTTGTCTTAACATAGTTGCATCACAACTGCAATAGGTGACCACCCCGCTTTGCAAGCTCCGTTGGGAGTCAAGAACAAAAAGCTTCGAAAATGACTCAAATCCACAACAGACGGCCCACAATGGTTCTTTGATATGAATCAGCCACCTCAAACGTTCCTGTGAAGCATGCGTGCATTGACGCAAACCCATGCAACACCGCGACTTTGATCTGGCATGTATAGGTGGTATGCCACATGTGGTGTGTATACTGTGCAGAGAACACAGTCAAATCCTCAGCTTTCGTTTTACCCAGTGGTCTTTCAACCTTTTTCATATCAAGGCCCATTATTTATTCTGCATTTGAGCCACGGACCACCATTTGATGAGATTTAGCGTCTCAGACACAAAACCTAGACTATTTGGAATATAATGGACCCATAAGGGTCCATTTGGTTTCATTTTACACTCTCAGTTGGTTACCAACTCTGCATCACTTAGCTGGGGACCACCTGGAACCCCCTCAAGGACCACTGGTGGTCCCTGGACCACTGGTTGAAAAACACTGATTTAACCCACACCCAATGAGAAAAAGAGGTTGCGCATCAGCAATGGATATCAGTGGTGTGCTAAATCCAAATCCAGTATACAATAAAAATCTTGAATTTAAAAAAATCCCAAAAGGTAGCACTTCCAAAAAATATATAAATGGAAGACACATTTCTTTATTGGCACACACCAAAAAGGAACGCTTACACATTTCGGCTATGAGCCTTCATCAGAGCAACCCACACCCACTCAGGCTTCCTTGATTGGTTTGCAGGCTGGTTGCCAGGTCATTGATTGACAGTTAGCAATCATTCCATTTGTAACACTCTCAGAGTAAAACGAACACTGAGGATTTCACCTGTGTCGAGGAAATATGAGAGGGTCCCCCACTTTGTCAGACCCCCCTCCCCCCTCCCCTATATCCCGCAGTAAAAAAGCGGTTGCCCTCTGTTGCATCATGAAAAAGACGAGGAGGAGGAGAGAGAAAAAAAATGAAAGGAACGGAAGGTGAGAGCGGGGAGGCAGGCAAAGCCGTGACTCCACGGCCCCCCCAACTCGCACAATTTCATTTTCTCTTTCACTCTGCGTCCCTGTCATTCCATTTCCCCTGATGTCTCTTCCACTTTCTCCCCCCCTCTCCCCCCCCCCCGTGCAAACCTGGTCGACTTGGACGAATAAACTATAGCTCCGGGGACCCGGCTGACATACTCCTGAATCCACACTTTCAGTGGCGGCGGTGTTTGGGGCTATGTTATACCCGCTGAGGCAACGGCCTGGGGATGCTGGTTTGAAATCGTGTGAGATACTCACGCGCAGTCACAGTCACACCCACGTGTGTGTGAGTGCGTTACACGCACACGCGTGCATGCACACGCACATGGACACAAACAAACACACACACACACACGCACACACACACACACAAAGTTGTGGGAACAACTTTGAATTCCACGGCACTGTTAGTCTGGACTCTGAGTCTGCTTTGGGCCTACGTACGTGGCTAAATAGTAAAACATGTTATGCGATATCCAATCAAAACATCACTCGTGTCACGTTTTGTACTAGCGGCCGGAGTGTGGAATTTATGCTGAGGGGGAAAGATCCACACCAAGAGAGGGCCTTTCAAATCACGTCTGCCTCGTTGTGATGTTGTTGCCATGGCGATACGGTGCACTCTCTGATGATGAGCACTCTGTGATTTTAGCACTTTGGGAAAACATACTGACAGCTTCCAGGGCAAAAAGAAAACGGTAAATCCTTAACTGTGTGACATATCCAGGAGGCAATTCTTCTTAAATACTTGGAAGGGTGCACCAAGCCAAAGAAGACTTTTCTTCCTGGAATCATCCTCCCTGTGCTTTATTCCCTCTTCTCCTTGCCTCCGCCTCTTTCATCACTGCTGCTGGGTTTTAAGGGGTTTAAACTCGTCCTGTGATTGTGAAAGTGGAAGTGGGTCTTGGCATCCAATGACTGGCCCGTTGTCAACCAATAGAGGGCTGGGAAAATGGCATCTGCAACAACACAACTCTAAGTCCAGTAACACACACGCGCACACGCACACGCACACACACACGCACACGCACACGCACACACACACACACACACACACACGCGCGTGCGCACACACACACGCACACACACGCACGCACGCGCAGATGACTCACTGTAGCTATACCTGCATGCTTGACAGGAAGAGGAAATGGTATTTCTTCGATTGGTGTGCCACAAACAAGAGGCACTGCAGGCCCATTCCAGATAGCAGCCCCTCTTCAACTGCCCCTCTGTCTATGAATATGGAGATGAGGATTACGGATAGACAGGGAGAGAGAGGGAGAGAGAGAGAGAGAGAGAGAGAGAGAGAGAGAAACTGGAGGACACAGAGGAGGAATGACTGGGGGTTTAGAGGAGAAAGAATGAGAGATAGAAAAATGGAGAGAAAGATTCTGTGTCTTCGCGGCCTTCTGGCCCTTGGCAGGATTTGCACAGTGGATTTAGTGTGTGTGTGTGTGTGTGTGTTCGTGTGTGCGTGTGTGTGTGTGTGTGCGTGTGTTCGTGTGCGTGTGTGCGTGCTCGTGTCACCAACGACAGGGCCAATGTAGACACAGTGGCAGCAGGGCCAGCAGGTCACAGAGTAATCACAGCGTGGACACGCCTGTGGTCATGTCGTGACACGGACACTCGCACGCCAAAGACACTCGTAGTACTACACACACTTTAATCAACTCTCTCTCTCTCTCTCTCTCTCTCTCTCTCTCTCTCTCTGTGTCTCACCTATTTCCATTTTCATAGTTATTCTCCACTCCGTTAGATCTGCACACACGCACATGCGCGCACACACACACACACACACACACACACACACACACACACACACACACACACACACACACACACACACACACACACACACACACACACACGAAAAACAGCTATAAGCAGAGTTTTTCTTCTTCAGCTGAGTGCACCTCTCTCTCTCTCTCTCTCTCTCTCTCTCTCTATTGTGTCCAGTAGATAGTCATCCAGGGTATCACCAAGCAGCAGGCCTCGGTACGCAACATGAATTATGTATGGGCTGGGAGTGCCGAGGGGTCAGACGGAAGACCGGCAAAGGGCACGCCGTTCGCAATGATGATTTTGTGTCGGATTCGTCTGTGACGGCGGGCGACCAAGTCGCTCGTTGTGTTTGTGCCGGTCCGAACAGGAGAGGGGATTACGAAGCACATTGGTAAATCCGGTAATTAAATCAATCACTTTGCGTGGCGGCGATAAAGAGCCAAGCATCTCATCACCCTTGTAAACCAGAGACAGATGCAGACAAACGAGGACAAGCGACGTGACGAGATAAAAGACGGTGCCGTCGTATCGTTGTTCTCATCGCGGTCGCCGTGGTGACGAGATCACAGGTTATGGTAGGCCTGTCACAATGATTACATTATCGCCTAATCACAATATTTACACTTAAAGGGAAGTTACCGAATTAGCGGATTTACCGTCCGTGTGCACGCTAGAACTCGTATTCAATCGCGCGATTTGTTTTAGTTTCTTGTTTACATATGTTCTAGATGATATGACAGCAACACTACATGCAGTGTTGTTGCTGCACTCTTCCTGTTCTATGTGAGCTGACGTTAGACCCCGCCTACGCTTTTCTTAAAGGACCAGCGCCCTATATGTTTATTTTTTTTATATATATCTTTTTTTTGTCAATATACATATTATAGACTTAGACTTAGATAGTATTTTAAACAGACTTATAGCTTGTTACGTAGACAGCTCTAGAATTGCATTTTATGTAGTCATAGCACTTTATAGTACACAATATATAATATAGTATGTAGTATAGTTTACATAGATACTCCACTGTTACGTTCTTAGTTTACGCATGATTCATGATAACTATTTATCATTTTATATATGTGATGTATGCCATGCTTTTGTTATTGCTTAATGTAAATCGCTCTGGATTAAGAGCGTCTGCTAAATGCCTAAATTGTAAATTGTAATTGTAATTATCAACATGATTTTGTAAAAAAAGAAAAAACAGTTAGGAAGAAATTCCACTTTAATCCATTAATACCTGAGACCAGATTCTACAAATGTTTTGTAAATGCTTAGCTTTCTGAAAAAAACGTATGTTTCAATGTCAGTGGTTCTCAAATGTTTTCATGTCAAGGACCCCCAAAATTAAATGGATTTGTGTGACAAAATATCGCTTTTGGTTAACTTAACTCTGTAATGGTGACAGTCCTGGCTTACGGTTGCTGTAGACAGTGGAGACCATCACACTGTTATCAATATCACTAATGTCATCACCGTTAGCATCCTCCTCATCGTTTTATCATCAGCGAGGCTATTGCTTCATTTTACGCCCACGTTTGTGAGGGAGATGTTCTCACGTTCCATCCATCTTCCATCCTGCGGCATGTTCCTATATATAAATATACTCTCAGTGTCACGGTTTTCTTGCGGTTGTACGTTGCCTTTTGGAAGCAACAACTTAAGCTTCGACCTCATTCCATAAAGAGCTGGAGCGCGAGTCCTTCTCACATACACACAGTTGATTAGTGTGCTCTCTAGCCAAATGCTAATAACTGCTCATGTTTTATGTATCAAACAGCTGTTCAGAGGGTGGCTGCGATTACCAAACTTCTACGTAATGACAACATACCCTTGAACATCATCATGGTCAGGGCATGTCGTCGCTCACCATCAGCATCATCAGTGCCACCACTGACATGTTCACCTTCAAAGTTCCCATCCTTCCCCTCTTTGTCCATAATGGTGTTTTTTACTTTATTATAAACAGCACTGATGTACTAAATGCTTGCCTTAGCTATAGATTAGCTTTTGACCCTGGGGAGTGCTCGAGACACCACAGTGACGCACTCACACTGAACACTGAACAACCCTTCCACTTCTGCGTAGGGTTCGGTCCGTGTGGCCACTCAGCACATTCGGGGCGCATCGCACTAGATTTTCGAAAGACAACGAACCGAGTGCACTGAATAAACAAACGACAAGAGGGCACACCAGTGTGCTCAGTGCGAGTTTCCGAACGCACAGAATGGCCGTCACTCACCATGTTCTAGAGTTCTACAACCCGTAGCCCTCACATCAGTTGCAAATGCATTGTCTGATAGGTCAGTGAAGGGAATCAAAATAATCAAAAATCTATCGAAAGGGTGTATTTGTCACTCATACTGCTGTTGTGGCATGTTCCGCAAGTCTGTGCTAGCAACGGCAATAATATGCAATAAGATAATACTGGATTTTAAATTAAATAAAAAGAACAAGAAATATGATATGGGATCAAAAAATAAAAGAGATAGTAATAAGGTTAAACGGTACAGGCAATACCCGACAACACATTATGTAAAAATAACTTTAGCAGCAAAACATCTTAGCAGCTGTGGGCGATGTGCAATATTCAGAATTGAGTATCAGATTATAGAATGTGTGTGGTTGAATCAGCGTTGGCAGCAAACAACCATAGCAGTTTAGACAGATGCTACTGTAGGTTTGATGTTTACCTGGTATCCTATCTCATTAAAGCACTACATGATTCTCTTTGCACTCTATTTATTTGACTATTTACCCTGTCCATGTTGACTAAGGTTCATGCCATTTAGTCTGATTTCCCACTCTGTTTTTGGCTGCCTACCCCAGACTTGCTTTGCAAGTCCATTTACTAAGATTGCACACGTAATTCTGAACAGATTTCTGTCATTCTAACGACTCTGAATTAGGGTCGTTTGATGGGCTCAGGTATTGATGGAATTGGGTTTTTTGGGGGCCCAATCTAAGACACTTTTACACCCATTCCGGGAACAATGGAGTTTGTTAAGTACTGCTTTTGGGAGAGAGAGAGAGCGAGAGAGAGATAGCAATACAGAGACAGAGGACCGGGCAATTAGCCCACAGGATTTATTGTTATTGCCCCATCTTATTAAAAAGCCAATACCTGAGTCTCTTAGAAAAAGTAGAGCTTAGTAATTCATTAAGGTTTAAAGCTTGGACGGTGTGCATTTTGTGACAGCGTCACTGTCCATGGTGTTTAACGGTGCATATAGGGGTAGTCTACTGTATATAGGGTCTATAACACTGTGGTTATAGGGAGTGTGTTCTAGGGCATTAAGCAACTAGTCGACTAGTTTACTAGTCGACTAGTAAATCCACTAGTCGACCTTGCTGGAACTAGTCGACTAGTTGATTTTGTAGGCCTCAATATCAGGTAGATTATAGTTATAGTCACCAATGTACACAGTTTTTTTTTTTTTTTTTTTTTTAAACATAAAAGGTGGTTAACAACTAGTCGACTAGTCGACTAGTAAACTAGGCAACTAGTCAACTAGTAAAAATGACTAGAAGTGAATGCCCTAGCGTGTTCATGCCAAAAGAACGCATTGTGCACCAATTGGTTTCTGAAGGGCAAAGGGTTCCAAATGTCAAAGGCTGCATGATTGCAGCAAGATGCAATGCAGCTTCTTCTTCTTTTTTTGAGCAATGAGAAAATGTAGATGAGTGGTGAGGTTATCCGTGAGCGGTGGAGAGCAGTGGTGAAAAGTAACTAAGTACAGTATTTCCATTTTCCAATACTTTTACTTCTACTACATCTCAGATACTCCACTCCATTTATTTGACAGCTTTAGTTAACGGCTACTAGTTACTTTGTACATGTGGATTATTATTATTACAAAACATAGGCTACAGTAACCACTTCAGCCCTATAAACATTGCGGCCATTTGAAAATAGCCGATCTACAAGCTCACAATGCGTTGTGAAACCTGAATTATAAGCTATACTTTTTCTAAGAGACTCAGGACTTTTTATTAGTATGCGTGAGTGAGTATTTCTACACTGCAGTATTGATACTTTTACTTAAGTACAACATGTGACATGATACTGTTTCCACCACTGCGGAGAGGAGCATAAGAACAGCCTTGTGAGCGTGGAGTGGGATTCTCCTCCACGCTCAGCTCTGCTCACAATGCCCCCGTGCTATACACGCTCAGCTCTGCTCACAATGCCCCCGTGCTATACACGCTCAGCTCTGCTCACAATGCCCCCGCACTATACACGCTCAGCTCTGCTCACAATGCCCCCGCGCTATACACGCTCAGCTCTGCTCACAATGCCCCCGTGCTATACACGCTCAGCTCTGCTCACAATGCCCCCGCGCTATACACGCTCAGCTCTGCTCACAATGCCCCCGTGCTATACACGCTCAGCTCTGCTCACAATGCCCCCGTGCTATACACGCTCAGCTCTGCTCACAATGCCCCCGCGCTATACACGCTCAGCTCTGCTCACAATGCCCCCACGCTATACACGCTCAGCTCTGCTCACAATGCCCCCGCGCTATACACGCTCAGCTCTGCTCACAATGCCCCCGCGCTATACACGCTCAGCTCTGCTCACAATGCCCCTGTGCTATACACGCTCAGCTCTGCTCACAATGCCCCCGTGCTATACACGCTCAGCTCTGCTCACAATGCCCCCGTGCTATACACGCTCAGCTCTGCTCACAATGCCCCCGCGCTATACACGCTCAGCTCTGCTCACAATGCCCCCGTGCTATACACGCTCAGCTCTGCTCACAATGCCCCCGTGCTATACACGCTCAGCTCTGCTCACAATGCCCCCGCGCTATACTTTGCGCCCACAGGTACACACTGACCTGTCCGCCCTCGCATTGACTGTAAACACACACATATCCCTGTACAGTTTTATGTATGTAACTAGAAAAAGTGCCCTTCTGGGCACAGGTCTCCACCAGGAAGATAGGAGTGTGTGTGTGTGATGTTTGGCAAAATGTTTAGAAGTAATATAAACATGTTTTTTTGTTTGTTTGTTTTTTCCAACAATTTTCTTCATTTTGTTGAGGAAATGCAGAGCCAGATCACTCATAGCATCTCTGAGGATAGAATTCTGGATGAGCAGGACATGTGCAGCATTTTGTACAAAACGGGCCACTCCTGAAAACTTTGGAAGGCAATCTTAGCCAATCAGTGTAGAATCTGAGAAATCCAACAGACTCGTCTTGATCACATGACTACAGAGATCATGTGTACCGATTTGCGTGAGATTTGGATGGAATCTGTGCAACTAACATAAACAATGTGTTTTGCAGAAATCGGCCTCATGGTGGCGCTATAACCGGCAGATGTGGAGGGATGCAGGAAAAATGTTTTTCCATGGCCTCTAGGGAGTGTGCATACATAAGTTGTATACAGATCGATGCAGTTATAGATAAAAACAGGAATTGCCCTGTTATAGCGCCACCGACATGCCACACAATTATGGCATGTCGTCCTCGGCCTAGTAGAAATGTGCGAACTGTGTTTGTGATTTGTGGCATTTTGTTCGAAAAGGACCAATCGTGTGAGCTTTGGAAGCCAATCTTAGCCAATCAGGATGGAAGATGGGAAATGGTGCAGATCCGTGTTGATCACATGACTATGGAGATAGTGTATACCGAATTGTGTGATGTATGGATAAAATGTGTACGAGTAATCTACAGAAATGTGTTTTGCCTAAATCGGCCTCATGGTGGCGCTATAACAGGCCTTTGAGGAATATTTGGGGCAGAGGTTTGTCGTTGACATCCAGGGAGTGTGTGTGCAAAGTTTGGCATGGATCGGGCCAACGGTGGCGGAGATTAGCTGGTAACGGACGGACGGACGGAAGGACGGACACACGCACGCACACACACACGGACGGAGTGCAAAACATACCATGCCTTCGGCCTGGTGGAGACAATAAGCACTACACACTGAGGAACAAACACTAAAATGTCCCTGCTGTACAGTACAATTTGTTTAAATATGTACAGTAAATACCTCAGCACCACTCGTGTGCCAGTAATTTTATACCTTTTATGTACATTTTCTTAACTCTTTCCTTATTTCTATTCTTTAATGTACCACTTTCAAACCGGAGTTTCTATTTTGTCATTATAGGAAAAACTTTTCAACAAAGATTTCAAAATATTTAAAACAACCAAAAATAGAGTTGTAGTGTATGCTTGCGCAAACATAATGTCAACGTGACAATAAAGTTGAGTTTGTGAGTCTCTGAGTTTGTGGTGGAGGCACCACAGATCTCAGGTGTCATTTCCCACAGCTACATAGTCCCCGTAATGAGAGTCATAACTGTTAATGTCCCCAGGTCTCCAGCTTCACGCTGTTACTATACCAAATGACTTCCCCTTGCACTCGCTCTCTTGCTCACTCTCTTCCTCTCTCCCTTTCTCTCCTTCCCTCTCCCTCTCTGCCCTTCTCTATCACCGTTTCTTGCAATCTCTATTTCCTCTTCCCTTGGTCTAATTACACACTGTTTGTTTGGCCTCCTGGCTGGCCTCTAATGCCGAGAGGAGAGAGGCGTCATTAAAATGATTTACAGATGTAATCCCTCTCTCGCTGCGTCTCTGTGTCTCTCTCTCACTCTCTCTCTCCCGCTCTATACATTACATTCACTCTTTTCTCTCTCCACTCCGCCCTCTCCCACTGCAACCACCTCTCTCTCTCCTCTCTCTCTCTCTCCCCCTTCCTTCCTCCCACAAACTCACTCTCTCCTCACACCCTCTCACCTCTCTCTCTCCGGGTTGCCCCTCGTAGCAATGCGCCTGACGGGATTAAAACCCGACTCAATGAATCCTCTCTTCCTCATTGGCTCCCTCACCTCCTGCGCTTCCCTCACTTATTGCCCTTCCCACCTAAGCAGATCTCTCATTCTGTCTCTCTCTCTCCCCCAGCATCCCACCTGCGGGTAACCCTCATCTATTCAGGTTAAAACTGTTTTTGCAAGCTCTCACGGCCTCTGACATTCTGTCTTGCATTTTTCCCCCTTTCTTTCATGCTCTCACTCAATCTCTCTGCCTCTCTCTCTCTTTCTCTTTCTCTTTCAAAACCCGCTGTCGGACGCCATTCCTCACTGTAATTACGTTATGCTTAGTAACTCTAATAATTTTGGTGTCAGACTCAAATGTTATCTCTTTCCCACTTTTACCCCTGCATGCTCTCTCTCTCTCTCTCTCTCTCTCTCTCTCTCTCTCTCTCTCTCTCTCTCTCTCTCTCTCTCTCTCTCTCTCTCTCTCTCTCTCTCTCTCTCTCTCTCTCTCTCTCTGTCATATCCTCTTTTCTTTCATCTCTCATCAAAGGCTTAATATATACTGTTTATATATATATATATATATATATATATATATATATATATATATATATATATATTATAAATAGACATATTAGATATATGGGTTTCACTGTAGCCTGAGGCTCCTCTTCCCTGATTTGACCTCCTCTGCAACAGGGCAGGCACAGAACTGCGGCAACCTGCATCCACGCACACAAGTTGACAAAACGCACGCACGCACGCACGCACGCACGCACGCACGCACGCACGCACGCACGCACGCACGCACGCACGCACGCACGCACGCACGCACGCACGCATGCACGCACGCACATAAACCAGCCCTCTAAAAATATATATGTAAAAGCAAAACTATAGGCTTAGAATCACATCCAATGCAGCCGTCAGCTCCACTGCCTCTCGCTCGCCCATCCAGGCCTACTCTTTCCACCTCGCTGACTTGTTAATTTTCCTACCCAAACCCCATCAACTCGGGTTAAAACTGGGTTATTGTGTGTGTGTGTGTGTGTGTGTGTGTGTGTGTGTGTGTGTGTGTGTGTGTGTGTGTGTGTGTGTGTGTGTGTGTGTGCGTGCGTGCGTGCGTGCGTGCGTGCGTGCGTGCGTGCGTGCGTGCGTGCGTGCGTGCGTGTTTTGTCGGTATACACGAAATTACTTGTTTTTCTCAGGTCCCTGGTTCAATGGTTCAAATGTTATTTCCCTTGCCTGACCTCACTCCTTTCTTCCTCACCAACGCCCTGTATAAGCTCTCCATCATTACGTCTCACGTGGCCAGACTGTTTTCAAATGTTTCCGGTCATACAGTCAAGCA
>NW_027637123.1:10000-12978 GCF_951216825.1 Electrona antarctica | reverse complement strand
AGACAGAGACAGACAGAGACAGAGACAGAGACAGAGACAGACAGAGAGAGAGACAGAGAGAGAGACAGAGACAGAGACAGAGACAGACAGAGACAGAGACAGAGACAGAGACAGACAGAGAGAGAGACAGAGAGAGAGACAGAGACAGAGACAGAGACAGAGAGAGACAGAGAGAGAGAGACAGAGAGAGAGAGAGAGACAGAGAGAGACAGAGAGAGAGAGAGAGACCAATCAATCTTTATTTCAGACCCAGGAGGATCCATATCACAAACAATACAATATAACAGTAAATACAAAAAATAAAAATAAATAAAAAAGGTACATATATGCACATATCCCACACTGTTCAGTTTCTGACATACAGACATGTGCGCCAGTGGTTCCACAGTCTCGATGAGAACCTGAGTGAACTGCGTTTAGGGTCCGTTATTACAGAAATGATGTCGTTTATTGACTCAGATGCCCTACACATGAATCTGTACATAAGGTTACGTAGTACAGCAGAGCAGGTAGGTACTCCGACACTAACAAACATCTGGCTAGCACTGGAGCTTCTTGGCACTCTCAACAGCAGCCTCATACAATCATTATAGGCCACTGTGAGTCTTCTGATGCTGCTTTGTCTATAGCGGCACCATAGGTGTGCAGTATACAGCGGTGTACAGAAGGATCTAAAGAGCGATATCTTCACAGGAACCGAGCACATGCTAAATTTGCGACACAGCATGTTTGCTTGGGCATACAGCTTCCGTCGCTGTCTATAGATGTCCTTGTCATCTGAGAGATCATCAGAGATGATATGGCCCAAATAAGTGTACTCGCTGCACACACTAAGAGCAGTGCCAGCCAGATGGAAGTCAGGAAAGGCTGAATGTCTGTCTTCCCTACTTCGGATTATCATTATTTTACTTTTCTTAGCATTGTATTTTATATTGAAATCAAGACCATACTGTGAGCATACTTCCAGAAGCTGTTGGAGACCAGCACTATACGGACTGAAAATGACCAAATCATCAGCATACATCAGGTGGTTAATTAGTGAGTCACCAACCCTACACCCTGTACCACATGTATTTAAAGACAATGATAAGTCATTCATATAAACATTAAAAAGAAAAGGAGATAAAATTCCCCCTTGACGGACACCATTGATCACATGAAAGGGAGCAGACATTGACTTCCCCCATTTTACACTCATGGTCTGGTGAGCATACCAGAACACCAGGATTCTGACTAAGAACCTGGGGACCCCTCTTTGTATCAGTTTAGAAAAAAGCTTTTCATGATTGATGCGATCAAATGCCCGGGAAGCATCAATGAAAGAAACAAACATTGTAGAGTTCTGCCTACCATATTTATCTAAGATCTCTTTGAGAGCAAAAATACACAAATCAGTGCCATGTTTTCTTTTAAAGCCAAATTGATTATCAGCCGACAAAATTGACCTCTCTAATCTACTCAGTAGAATTGTCTCAAGTACTTTGGACAGAACACTGGCCAGGGCTATTGGCCTATAATTATCTGAACTGTTTACCTTACCCACTTTATCTTTAATGACAGGCACAAGTACCACAGAGAGCATGGAAACAGGTAAAAACCCATGCGTAAGAAAACCTCTAAAACACATGGCCACCAGAGGGCACAGTGTTCTACTGGCAAGTTTGAGATGTTCCGCTGTTATATTGTCCAGACCGCAGGCCTTATTATCTCCTAGCTTCAATACTGCTTCAAGAACTTCTGCAGGTGTAACAATCATCTCATCATTAAAATCAACATTTTCAACTTCAAACAGTTCACTTTGTACACAGTTGAATAGCTCTGAATACTGCTTCTTCCATAGCTGTGAAATCTCATCCGAACCACTCACACCATCTATATTCGATGGGAGAGAGGTTTTGCAATTATTTATCATTTTTATTTCCTTCCAGAAATCATTCACATTATTATTTTGCAGTTTCTTTGCCAGTGAGTCTGACCTCATTATATTTTCATTTCTTTTAATAAACCGAAGGGCATATTTAAAATTAGCATTAGTGCGTTTTTTTTCCTCAAACAGAGGGCCCTGTCTATTTTTTCCAGACTCAGCCCAACTCCTGAAAGCCCTTCTAGCCTCAGCATGAAGCTCTTGAACATGATCATTCCACCCAGGCTTAGTAGCATAAGCTTTACATCCATGTTTGTAGAGAGGCCTACTGGAAATACAGAGAGACTCCACAATAGCTTCATACAGGGAAGATAATTCCTCACAGTGTTGCATATTCTTACAGTTCATGTCCTGACACAATAAAGTATCTTTAGGTAGCTTAATCTTACCCAGCAGAGCATCAGAAAGATTCACATATTTATCTAGATCTTTCTTGGTTAGTTTAGACCAATTAATTCTGCCTGTACTTGAGCTGTTATCCACAGGCAGCAGCATGGGTAAATTGCCTGTATTTAACATTACCCGAACGGGTATGTGGTCTGTGGTAGCTAGCTCATAGACAATCTCCATGTTCTCTATAGAGTCATGGGCATCCACTGTACAGAGGCAATGGTCAAGCCAGGAGGTACTATGCCAAGCCTCGCTAATATAAGTGTAGCTATTCTCAGGCAAAAGTACCTTGCTGGATAAAATCAGCCCACTGTCTACACAAAATTGCATTAAATGCCTACCAAATAAGGAGTTAGCATCAGACACATCAGCGTTCATGTCACCAATAACGTAGATACAAGTAGAGGGATTGTCCTGAATAAAAGACATAATAAATGCCATTCTACTGAGATACTCATCCTCATTATTATAGCATTCATATGGTGTGTACACATTTAAAATGATTAACTTTTTGTCACTACAACACAGCTCTATCCCAATAGCCCAGTCAACTCCCAGTCTAATGACGTTAATCAACTGGTCATATTTTTTATTCCACAAGGTGGCCACACCCCCTGGAATCCTTCCTCGAACCACTTTAGAGCACAGGTCGGTGGTGGATTCA
>NW_027637123.1:0-2500 GCF_951216825.1 Electrona antarctica | reverse complement strand
CTTTGAAAGGTTTACATAGACCCCCATTGAACTTCAATACACTTTCAATGTCTTCATACATCACCTTGATCCTGGCAATAAAACCATCACTGAGGCCGTACCTCTGCAACACTTTCCAGAGGTAACAGTGCTCATTTCGGTCAAATGCCTTCTCCTGGTCTAACGAAACGAGACCAGCATCTATGCCCAAAGAACTGGAGACGTCCAACATGTCTCGAATTAGTGACACATTGTCAACTATGGACCTGCCGGGCACGCAGTATGTCTGGGTCCGGTGGACGACCTGCTCCAACACCTTCTTCAGCCTGTTGGCTAGGGCTTTGGACAGCAGCTTATACTCCGTGCACAATAGAGAGACCGGCCGCCAGTTCTTTATTTCCTGAAGGTCACCCTTCTTTGGCAATAGAGTCAATACTGCCCTCCTGCAGCTCTGAGGCAGAAAAGAGTCTTTAAAGCATTCGTTGTAGACATCCAAAATGTCTCCTTTAAGAGTGTCCCAAAAAGCCTTGTAGAACTCAGGTGGTAGTCCATCTATGCCAGGGGCCTTACCCCCTTGCATACTCTGCAGTGCTGCATGTAGCTCCTCTGTAGTCAGAGGACCCTCCAGCTCTTTGTTGGTCCCCTTGGAAACCTTGGGCAGCCCACTGCAGAACAGATCAAAAGCCTCCTCATCCTCACTGTATTCACATTGTACAGGTGGGAATAAAAGTCCACTGCTCTCTGGCGGATGTCACTGGCCTCAGTGAGCAGTTGTCCGCCGTCAGAGCGCAGAGCATGGATGAATCTGCTGTCCCTTCTTCTTCTCCAGGCCGAAAAAAAACTTTGACGGCGAGTCCATTAGGGCCTCGCTCTGGAACTGGGACCGGACCAGCGCCCCCTGCGCCTTAGAGCCCAGCAGGTCAGCCAAAACGGCTTTTTTGTATTTGAGGTCATCAATACTGCCTCGATTTCCTGTGGATGGTACATTCTGCAGCTCCACGATTTCAATCTCCAGATCATTCATGGATCTGGTGATGTCACGGGAGACATTGAAAGTGTACTGTTGACAAAACTGCTTGATTTCCACCTTTTCACAATCCCACCATTGTTTCAAGGAAATAAAATCTCTCTTTCTAGATTGATAACCACTCCAAAGAAAAATAAAACTCTCTAAAGTGCACATCTAATAAAAGAGCAGTGTTAAAGTGCCAGTATGCAGATCTGTGCTTTACATTTGCAATAAAAACATTACACAGTACCATTGAGTGATCTGAAAAACCAACAGGCAGTATATTACAATTTTAAAAAATACTGAAATGATGTTTAAAACAATACAATCTGTCCAATCTGGCCATAGATAAAACACTGTCTCTGCTCTGGACCCATGTGTATTGTATTGTCTTGTCATGCATTTCTCTCCAAACATCAGTTAAAGTGTGTGTTTCCACCAGCCGCTGCATGGCTGCTTTAGAAGGACCATGAGGCTCAACATGATTACGGTCAACCTGATCAGTTTCTGTACAATTAAAATGTCCAGCCAGGTATAAATATTCTTCAGGCCCACACAGATTCAAAATGTTGAGTTCATTTAAAAAGTGAACTCTAACATTTCCCAAATTAGGAGCATATACATTAATGAATACCATAGTAAAAAGTTCATACTTGGCCCTGATAACTATTAATCTGCCCTTCACAATTTCCTCAACGTCATAGGATTTTGGCACAAAATCTTTGGAGAAGAGAAGTGCCACTCCACCACTGTTGTTGTGAAGGGGGCTTAAAACAACCTCTCCTTCCCACTCCATCCTCCAGTCAGTCTCATTAAGTGTCACTGTGCGTTTCCTGGACTAAAGTCACATTCATATTTTTTTAATTTTACCAATTAAACAAAACTTGCTCTTTTCTTCACATCTCTGGCACCATTTAAATTAAGTGTGGCAACCCTGAAATCACTCATGACTTCTAATGTGAAAAAAACAAACAAAAACAAAACCCACAGAAGACAGCTAGTCTTGTTTTGCATTTGAGCCTCCATTTAACTTGGAATTGAGTTTCTGAACCATTTTTTTCAGTCTGTACACTTCTTGAGAGGTATAATCATTCTCTGATTTGTCTTTCATCTGAGATCTGACAGATTTTAAGAACAATTTGTCATCCCCAAAATGATCTCCAACCTCTACATTTTTCATGTTTTTAGTTGTCTGCAGAAACCTTTGAATTTGCCTGATTTCATAGTGTTTTTCCCGTGGTGAATTCACAGACTGTGGACCAAACATAGGCTGACTTGAAAAACTATATTGAGACAAATCACTGTCATCACAATCCCCCCCATTCCTTTCTCCTGATCTCCTGAACCCGTTGCCTGTTCTGTATCTGGTGCCTGCTCTGTCCCCGTTGTGACAGGGGTGGATTGGTCATGAACTGTAACATTGACCTTGACCCTAGCCTTAGGCACCGGTAACGGTGCCTGGACTGTAACATTGACCTTGACCCTAGCCTTAGGCACCGGTAACGGCCTGGA
>NW_027637124.1:0-13129 GCF_951216825.1 Electrona antarctica | reverse complement strand
TGTAGAAGCTGAACAACGAATTGAAATATAATATCTGCTGTTGTCCGCTGAGCGGTCCGTCCATGAGCACAGCAAACTGAGAACTGTGATGATTTACGGCTATATTTCCTTTCGGTTGCACTTACTAATCACAGCAGAGGCTTTCTCCTGGGGGATGTGTGTATCGTCTTGGCTCAGTCCGAGGCTGAGGCAATAACCTTTTTATAGTGATTATGTAATTGAAACGTTCACTTTTTCAATTTCCATCCATGACACGGAGTCGGATTGTTTTCGGAATCTTCACAAGCCTTGTTTGCTTGCTTACACGTTCCTTTACGACAAATTATCTTATATAATTTTCAGACACATCAGTCCCGGGGGGGTTTATATGGTATCGCAGGTCTTATATTCCCTTTTAACCCATTCTGGGCGGGAACCCCTTTTGGTGTTTTAAGCATTATGTTATACTTTAGCTCAGTGGTGGGCAACTGGCGGCCCGGGGGCCACATGCGGCCCCCACCTTCACTTAATGCGGCCCTCAGGTTAATGTCAGAATACTGATATAATATTGGTTTCAGCTGTTTACAATTCCACAACATGCAAAACATGACCCGCTTTAATTACTTCAGTCTAAATTAGTAGCTCATTGCTTCAACACAAGTATAATTAAAAGTCATTTGAAATTACATAAAAATGTTAATTTTCAGGATTCCAATTCAAAAATAGTAAAAAATAATTCAACATTTCAATTCGAATATAGCAAAAATAGCCGATCTACAAGCTCATAGCGCGGCACCGAGTGCCGCGCTACGAGCTTGTAGGTTTGCTATTTTTGAAAAGTCGTGAAAATGTGGCGCAAATCTTTGAATATATATTCTTTCAGAGCGAACGTTTTTTTTAACTCAAATCTTTGCTTCTGGGGGGGTCCCTGGGACAACATATTTTCAGACGGGGGGTCAGCGGCCAATTACATATATTTTTGGGCGTCCTTGACATGAAAATGTTTGAGAACGACTTACATGGAAACATGGGTTTTTCAGAAAACTGTCATGATTCAGAATACATTTTTGTAGAATCGTCCTAGGATTCCCACACGTATAAAAGACAGAACAATCTCCAAATTCTAGTTCCATAGAAGGAAACCTTGGCTGGAGTTCTGTGGGTCTCTCTTCTCTCTTTCTTTCTCTGAGAATCCCCTGTTTGCCAAGTGGGCTAAAGTGGACTTAACCCATTTTGGTCGGGAACCCCTTTTGGTGTTTTAAGCATTATGTTATACCTTAGCTATTGAAAAATAGCAGATCAAGCTCATAGAACAAGCTCATAGAACAAGCTCATAGAACAAGCTTTGACTTTTGTCTAATTTTTTATAATGTTCGAATAAAGTTTTTCATTCATTTCATTCATTCACTCATAGCGCGCCACCGAGTGCCGCGCTATGAGCTTGTAGGTCTGCTATTTTTTTTAAATCGTGAAAATGTGCCTCAAATCTTTGAAACTCTGAAAGAATATATATTCCGTTTTAAACTCAAATGTTTGCTTCTGAGGGGGTGTCCCTGGAACAACATATTTTCAGATGGGGGTCGGCGGCATAATATTACATATAGTTTTTGGGATCCTTGACATGAAATATTGAGAACCACTGATATAGAAACATGAGGTTTTTCAGAAAGACATTTAAAAAAAGACATTTTTTAAATTTCGACGTCGGGCCTAAATGGGTTAACAAGGTGGCTAAAGTGGATCTGTACAGACTGCTGACACAGAGAACACTGGTCTTCCTGTTCCAGATTCTGGAGACAAATCACTGTATAACCCTTGCATAACTCCTCCATGAGACGAACTGCAAAGTGAGCAGAAATCCCCCTTGAACTGTCAAAAATTATACCAGTCTGTGATGAAAAAGCTGTTCTGATCCGTCTTACCATCCGCCACAGCACTGCATCTGATAAAGATTGCAGGTGTACTTAATGGACATCTGAATCCTCTATGTGATATAGCCTGTTATAAGCTCACCTTTTGAATTAGTACAATTTACAGTTTTTGGTGACGATTGCCTTGAGCATATTTTTGTATTCATGAGGCGATGTTTTCATTCCCGCCGAGGTCTCGTGTCTCACTGTTCTCATTTGAATATTTGTAATCTCCGCAGGATCTAAAAAAAAAAACCATTCAAATGATATGCAAAAATCAATTTACTGTGAGATATTCCCATTGGCCACCACTTTATCTGCAGCCAACTCTGCCAGCGGCAAGGATATCTCTGTGTATTCGAATAGGAAGGGAAGAAAAGAGAAACCAAACCTGAGGCTGAATACGAGATGAAAATGAAATGAGTGGCTAACACTTCCCACTGTCCTGTGGACATGAACTACATCTACGTTTGCCTAGCAGCAACTTTCTTCTGCAGTTCCTCTCTCTCTCTCTCTCTGTCTTAAACTGTGGGATGAAAATTATTTGTCTTATCGCTGTATTGCAGCTTGTAGAAGACTCCTTCCATTTCTACTGCCAGACCTAATGTAGCCAAATGTTTTAACCCATTCTGGGCGGGAACCCCTTTTGGTGTTATTATGTTATACTTTAGCTATTGAAAAATAGCAGATCTACAAGCTCATAGTGCGGCACCGAGTGCCGTGCTACGAGCTTGTAGATCTGCTATTTTTGAAAACTCGCGAAAATGTGGTGCAAATCTTTGAATGCAAATGTTTTTAACTTAAATCCTTGCTTCTGGGGGGGTTCCCTGGAACAACATATTTTCAGATGGGGGTCGGCGGCCAATTACATATATTTTTGGGAGTCCTTGACTGAAAATGTTTGAGAATGACTGACATAGAAACATAGGTTTTTCAAGAAAACTGTCATGATTTAGAAGACATGTGTAGAATCGTTCTCGGGTCTAAATGGGTTAAATTGGCCCGTAGAGTATAATGATGGAGATAGATGAACGTCCGTGCCGACAACGATGGTGATAGCGATGTCGGGTCGGGTGTTTGTGGCGTGTGTCAGGAACAGGTTCCCTCAGCAGCTGTGCATTAGGCACACTAAATAGCAATTTCCCGGCCACATAATTGGCTCCAAATAGACCAAATAGATTCTCTCTGGCAATGGGATTCTCACACAGACGCTGATCGGGTCTAAAGCGAGAAGCGTGCTTACACATAGATTTTATGACTTATAGCTTCAGGCTGAGATTTGATACGAATTGTGATGTGTTCAACTGGCACATCCCGGCTCAATTTGTCAATGCTATTAAAATGTTTTTTAATAGAATTGACAAATGGGGGGGGGGGGGGACATTTTATTATTTCCACACAACAACTCTAAGGTATATCAGTGACATAGTAAAAATTAAAACATTTGAATGCCAATACTTTTGTACTTTTACTCGAGTACATTTTGAATTAATAGACTTTTACTTGTAACAGAGTAGTTCCATATTACAGTATTGATACTTTTACCTAACATTTGAGTACTTTTTTCCACCACTGGTTATGGATGATGACTAGTAATGAGCCAGAATATTTCATACAGATTTCATCACTAACTCAAAACTTCAAAATGTTCTGTTTCTCAGGTGGACGATTCAAGAAGGAGATCGTAGTGGACGGACAGAGCTACCTTCTTCTGATCCGAGATGAAGGAGGGCCTCCAGAGTTGCAGGTGTGTGTGCACATATTTCTGAAATCGGATGTTTGCCACAGAACGTATTGGCCGAAACCACTCGGTAAAGTCCTGTGTATTGTAGGGTAGCAGTGCGTTGAACCATTGTTTTCAATGATGGAGCATTTTGAGAAGCATGGCAAAAAAAAGCAAAGTTTTTTGGGAGGGGGGAGGTGTTCTGGCCAAAAGTGCTTTTTTTAGTTTTTTTTGTGGGCAACACCATGGCATAGCACCTAATCGTCCTATTAGTATGGATGAAATGTTGTGGCCCTCGATATCTGTTGTGCTCCCCATTTCACAAAGGTATGCTTTGCCAAGTCCTCCTCTTCTGATTAGTATAGCATGCTGTTGCTGTTGTCCGTATTAGTTCAAGCTTTTCCACACAGGGTAAATAGCCCCAGAGCATACGGATGCTTCAGCCTGCCGTAACGACCACAAATGTTGCCCAGAGTGCACTGGGGAGGGAGGGGGTGCTTACGGCTTTCACACGCTTTCACTGCTGCCTTGGGCCTCTGTGTTTTGTACGTGGTGATGCCGTGCGGTTGTAGGCCGCAGGTTTGTAACTTCTTCACACCCCCCTGCAGGGCTGTTTAGTTTTCAAGTCGTTAGATTTAGGTTGTTGACATTCACTTTGTTTACTATTCGGGATGTCCCGATCACGTTTCCGATCATTTGATTTTGACTCGATTTTTCCCGATCCAATATTTATATTTTATAGAACACGTTTATGCCATATCACAATAGTACAATATCCAAAATCACAGACAATATCCAGTCTAATATCATGATATGGATATAATATTGATACTAGGAATGTCCCGATCACGTTTTTTTTTGCTCCCGATCCGATTCCGATCATTTGAAAACGACGATTTCCGATCACGTGATTAGATCGAGACGACCCTAGGTTACTAATACAGTTCTCAGTTCAGATTTCAGAAGAAAATGATCTGCTTATTCATATTGGTAAATGGTAAATGGTAAATGGTGCATTTATATAGCGCCTTTATCCAAGGCGCTTTACATAGATTGTGCATCCATACACCGATGGCGGCGGAAACCATGCAAGGCACCAACCAGCACATCAGGAGCAATTTGGGGTTCAGTGTCTTGCTCAAGGATACTTCCGACACCAACTCTGGGGGAGCCCGGGGTTCGAACTAGCAACCTTGCGGTTACGATCCGGCCACTCTACCCCTGAGCCACCGCCGCCCATATTTTACTGCTGCTGCTCTCGGGGGAAACTGCTGCTTCCCGAGACGGATATGATGAGCAAGGTGACTTTGTCTGTCAGATGTTGATCAGAATGTAAAGTACTGGGAAAAAAAAGAAGAAAAAAAACGGGCAAACTCATCATTGTTGGCACTAAGTAACTGAATCCATATGGCCCCAGGTACTGTTTGTGCCCTGGGGCTCAATCGGCCTCGATTCTATTGATAGGCATTGACACCTACCGCGGCCGGAAACGCACGTTCTGCCTGCATTACGCTTGATGCTGAGATCAAGGAAGAGAACTAGCTGGAGCTGGGGTTTGTCAGCTGCCTGCATAATTAGAAGCCTATAATTACAGGCCTTCATCATTACAATCCCACTCACAGGAGGCAGAGCAAAGCTGTGACTCTGAGGCTCCCCGTTCGTTTGTCACCCCCCTCCCCCCTGTGGAAGCTGTGTGTGTGTGTGTGTGTGTGTGTGTGTGTGTGTGTGTGTGTGTGTGTGTGTGTGTGTGTGTGTGTGTGTGTGTGTGTGTGTGTGTGTGTGTGTGTGTGTGTGTGTGTGTGTGTGTGTGTGTGTGTGTGTGTGTGTGTGTGTGTGTGTGTGTGTGTGTGTGTGTGTGTGTGTGTGTGTGTGTGTGTGTGTGTGTGTGTGTGTGTGTGAGAGAGAATGCTGAGTGACGGAGAGGGTGACATGGCATGGAACCATTATCACCTACTTGTTGTCAATGTCGCCGTTCTACGCCTGCTCGGGGGCTCTGCGTAGCCACTTTATCACAGTCGATGGTGATTAGGATCAATGTTTGCACTCGAGGGAAATGCCTCTCTCCGTTCCGTTACCAAGTCAATGTATTGTAGGATTGTGGATGGCAGAAAAGATAGGGATTCGATGGTATAGCAGCATCGTAGTGTTTGATAAAACCCGCTGAAGAAACTAGCAATTTACAGTAGTCTCCAGGAGAGATTAATTCTTTGGCTGTTGCAACACTGCCCCCCTCTGGCGGTATGTCTAACTAACATGTATTTGGGAATAATAAATGGTTTGGCTGTTAAGGACTCCACTGGGGTATAGGCAGCAGTGCTCATGCCAGAGAGCAATTCTAAAGGTGAACTTTATTCATTAAAAGGATGACTTATTTGTTTATCCCTTAAGTCAAGGATTTAGTAAGCACATTAATTAATAATACTAAATTGGACAAGCATAACAGTATTACCGGTATACAGTAGCACAGGGCATTCCGTAGAAGCGTTGGCTGGCTGCATTCATGGCTCGATATCCTTAACGTTTTTCATAGCTATGCCATAATTCAAATTTTCAAATGTCAAACATTCAGTCTTTGCCAGTATGAAAAGAGAGGGGCAGGTGGCACGGTGTGATCAGACATTATTGATTATTGGAGAACTGTGACACAGGAGGCCAGCATTGTTACGTTCCTAGTGCAGTCTAAACGACCCATGGAAGTGGCTGTTACATTGTTGTGTGAATGTTGTGTACTTGTGGTCATGCAATGCACTGGTTTTGGTCTGGAGACCACCAGTGGTCCTTCAGGGGGTTCCAGGTGGCCCCAGGTGGCCCCCAGCTAAATGAGGGAGAGTTGGTAACCAAATGGACCCTTATAGATTAACCCATTTAGACCTGAGGACGATTCTACAAATTTCTTCTAAAATCTAAATCCTAAAAGTTTTCTACAAAAAACCCATGTCATTCATGTCAACGTTTTCATGTCACGGACCCCCAAAACTATATGTATTTGGCTGCCGACGCCCATCTGAAAATATGTTGTTCCAGGGACCCCCCAGAAGCAAATAATTGAGTTAAAAACGTTCGCTCTGAAAGAATATATATTAAAAGATTTACACCACATTTTCAAAAAATAGCAGATCTACAAGCTCGTAGATGAGCTTGTAGATCTGCTTTTTTTCAATGGCTAAAGTATTACATAATGCTTAAAACACCAAAAGGGGTTCCCGTCCAGAGTTACATAACATTATTGTTAAGCTTCTCCATTACTTAATTTTCAAGAAGTCTACACAATTAGAGAATGTAGAAGAATTAATATTTTGATCAACGTTTTCCTGTAATCCCTCCTATGTGGACAAAATCTTATCTAACGACAACAAAATACTCTGTCTGAGAGGCCAAATCAGTGTTGTTTTTGGCAGCAGATTTCTATTTTAGTTTTAGTCATAGTCTCTTGAATAGTTTTCATTTAGTTTTTGTCACATTTTAGTCACCTGGAATGTCTTAGTGTTTCATTTAGTTTCCGTTTAGTTTTCATCAGTGGAAAAAGCCGTAGTCGACAAAAACATTTCGTCGTAGTTTTAGTCGACGAAAACAACACTGGGCCAAATCTCCAAAATGGTGGTCCAGTGGCTCAAATGCAGAATAAATAATGGACCTTGATATGAAAAGGGTTGAAAACCACCGATGTAATGAATGCTTCAACAAGCACCCTATGTATGTTCCGTCCTCCTAAACCACCGATGTAATGAATGCTTCAACAAGCCCCCTATGTATGTTCTGTCCTCCTAAACCACCGATGTAATGAATGCTTCAACAAGCCCCCTATGTATGTTCCGTCCTCCTAAACCACCGATGTAATGAATGCTTCAACAAGCCCCCTATGTATGTTCCGTCCTCCTAAACCACCGATGTAATGAATGCTTCAACAAGCACCCTATGTATGTTCTGTCCTCCTAAACCACCGATGTAATGAATGCTTCAACAAGCACCCTATGTATGTTCTGTCCTCCTAAACCACCGATGTAATGAATGCTTCAACAAGCCCTCTATGTATGTTATGTCCTCCTAAACCACCGATGTAATGAATGCTTCAACAAGCCCCCTATGTATGTTCTGTCCTCCTAAACCACCGATGTAATGAATGCTTCAACAAGCCCTATATGTATGTTCTGTCCTCCTAAACCACCGATGTAATGAATGCTTCAACAAGCACCCTATGTATGTTCTGTCCTCCTAAACCACCGATGTAATGAATGCTTCAACAAGCCCCCTATGTATGTTCTGTCCTCCTAAACCACCGATGTAATGAATGCTTCAACAAGCCCCCTATGTATGTTCTGTCCTTCAACAAGCCCCCTATGTATGTTCTGTCCTTCAACAAGCCCCCTATGTATGTTCTGTCCTTCAACAAGCCCCCTATGTATGTTCTGTCCTTCAACAAGCCCCCTATGTATGTTCTGTCCTTCAACAAGCCCCCTATGTATGTTCCGTCCTCCTCAGTTTGCTGCCTGGGTGGACGCGGTGGTGTTCGTCTTCAGTCTGGAGGACGAGATCAGCTTCCAGACCGTCTACAACTACTTCCTACGCCTCTCCAGCTACAGGAACACAGCTGAGGTGCCAATGGTCCTGGTTGGAACGCAAGGTGTTGTGTCTCATTAAGTCACTGTGCAATATCGGACGGTGTTGATTTTGACGTCACATTTTGATTTAGTTTTTAGTCGTGTTTTATTTTTTTATTTTTTTAATACAATTTCATTTAGTTTTAGTCATATTTTAGGCATCTGAAATGCTTTATTGTTAGTCTAGTTTTAGTCGACTAAATATCGACTTAGATTTTAAGTGGGCTAAATGTACAGTTGATTTTGTTGACTAAAATGTATTTTTGCAGGCCTTGATGGCGTCATAATGCCTGATTTTACCCTTGCTTGCGCTCTGAAAATAGCAGATCTACAAGCCCACATGTGAGCTTGTAGATCGGCTATTTTCAGAGCGGAAACCAAACATAAAATGACTTCTTTTAGTTCTCTCCTCCACTAGTCCCTCCCTAACATTTTAGTCTAGTTTTTATTTGTTGACAAAATTGTCCATATATTTAGTCATAGTTTTACTCATCATAGCTTAGTTTTGATTTAGTTTTTCTTCACTTTATCCCCAGTGGAAAAAAAGGTAGTCGGCGAACACTTTTCGTCATAGCGCTAGTTGTAGTCGACGAAAAATCAACACTAATGTCTGGAAGCTGCGTGCTTTAACATGGGGGTGGGGGGGGGGGGGGGGGGGGGGACTTGGCATTATGTAATCGTCGGACATTTCGGTCAAACTTTAACAGTGTGTTTTCTGAACACTCCCTCGCCCTTTTTTAGATGCCATCAGTGCCGCCAACCCCAGAGTGATCGATGACTCGCGGGCCAGAAAACTGTCGAATGACCTGAAGCGCTCCACATATTACGAAACCTGCTCCACCTACGGCCTGAACGTCGAGAGAGTCTTCCAGGATGGTGAGAGGAAGGAAACAAAGCAGACACTGTTGTTGGGCGTTTCACAAAGTTCAGCTTTTGGATGGCACAGATTTAACCACAGGGAACCCGGCTAGTAGTATCCCTATTATACAGGCATGTCATAATAGCCAAACAAAAAGTAAATAGAAGTGGAAGTATAAGGTTTAAGTGGTTAATATACTACTAGTCCGGCAACCAACAGGGTTCTTTTGTTTAACCCATTTAGGCCTGACGTCGAAATTTAAAAAACATGTTTTCTAAATCATGACAATTTTCTGAAAGATTTGAGGCACATTTTAACGATTTTTCAAAAATAGCAGGCCTACAAGTTCATAGCGCGCCACTCGGTGGCGCGCTATGAGCTTGTAGATCTGCTATTTTTCAATAGCTAAATTATAACATAATGTATGTAACCACCAAAAGGGGTTCCCGCTCAAAATGGGTTAAAGTGGGACATTTTTATTGGCCCTAAAATATTGTCTATATACATACATTCATGAATCCACTTGCTGACCGGCTGTCACTTTTGGGTTTTTTTTTTTATAGGGGTTTCTTGTGACCCTACCATTAGCATCCTATGGCAGGGAAAATGTTATTGTCAAAAATGTCAAACGTTCCTTATGCTTTAAGTAGCATGTGACATGTCAAACTAGGGGGTTTGCATGATTCCGAATCCATTCCAAGCATTAGTTTTGCACAAAAAAACACTCCTTGGGCTAAAAACGGCCATAGACGTCATGATAAATTTGATGAGGTCAGCACATTTTGGGCACATTTGGGCAAGTGGCTATGGCCCAAGGAGTGTATTTTGTGCAAAACTAATGCTTGGAATGGATTCAGAATCATGAAAACCCCCTAGTTTGACATGTCACATGCTACTTAAAGCATAAGGGAAGTTTGATATTTTTCCCTGCCATAGGATGTTAATGGTAGGGTCACAAGAAACCCCTATAAAAGAAATTGCTCAATACCGACAGCCGGTCAGCAAGTGGATATAGACAATATTTTAGGCCAATAAAAGACTATATACCAAATTTCCCACCCGTCCACCTTGGCTGCCGGACTATACGGAGTTGGCGGTGAACAGGATCGAGCCCTGATTGGACTATACTGATTGGCGGTGAACAGGATCGAGCCCTGATTGGACTATACTGATTGGCGGTGAACAGGATGGAACCTAGGACCTTGTGGTCCAAAGGCGAGTGCTCCGCCGATGATATGATGACATACCCGGTAATGACATGAGGCAGTGAAGGACATTTTAACACTTATTTTGCCGGAGAATTTGTCATAATAAAGGCGCCACACAAGAGTGCCACACAGATGAGGCAGATTTTACTCTGAAAAACCATGGAGAGCGCCGATAGATTTTAGAGTTATGAGCAACTTTTGTCGGCCCGTAAACAAGGGCGTGAGCGGCAGTGCGCATGCATGCGCGAAACCAGTCTAGGATCCGGTCTGAAGAAGGAAAGGCCAAAAAATAAATACAAAAATAAATTTTTATATCGATAAAAAAGACCCCGTGGATAAACGTCATTAGCATAATTAGTTATACTCTTTTCTACTGAGAGATTAATAATGTTGAGTGACAGTCGCTGCTGTCATTTACTAAATATTCAATTAGTTTGCTGTTACGACCCTTAAGTGTCTAGGGGCAAAGACCCGTAACATATTGAAATGAGAGGCAGCAGCTTGTGCAACAAAGATAATTTATTAACAAAAAAAGTGAATAGTTAAAGGTTACATGAATTAATGACATAAATAAAAGCTGAGACCAGAGCCATTGAGTAATGGTTGAGACAAAGCAGTGAAAGGTCCTGAAAGATACATAACGTCAGTCTTACCCAATACCCAATCTTTCTGTTTTATGAACACAAGGCTGCTGTACTTTATACCTCATACTTTAAATGCTTAGTATGAGGTACAAGATACAGCAGACTTGTGTTCATAAAACAGAAAGATTGGGTATTGGGTAAGACTGACGTTATGTATCTTTCAGGACCTTTCACTGCTTCGTCTCAACCATTACTCAACGGCTCTGGTCTCAGCCACCGCGGTGGATATTTTGACATTTTATTTTATATGTTGCCACTACTGTTGGAGCAGCCATAAACTACACAGGTTCATCCCGATGTTCTGGGCATCTTTGTAATGTTAGTGTTAGTAAAAAGCAGGTAAAAGAGTAACGTTTGAGGCAGACTAACATCAGTCACTCTACCGTTCACTGTAGTAGAAGAGGTGCGCCTGGTGAGGGTTTAAACCCTGCAGCTATGTCGAGTCCGCCTACAGGAAATACGTAAGCTGCGACCATGAGACCCGTTTCTGGATTCGTCTATACACAACTAAACCAAAGGGGATCCTTTCCGAAGGGATCTTTTAATTTATAATCCAAAAGTCACTGGGTAGAATAGTGGGTTGGGGGGGAAAGAGGATTGCCTCCTTCCCCAGCGACGGTCAAGCTCAGACTGGCTTTTAGAGTGGTGGGCTGGGCCTTCCAGCTCAGCGTTGCCATGGACACGAGAGGAGCCACCAATCATGTGGGGGCGATCAGTTCCTCACAGGTGAGAAGGACCAGAGCTGATTGGCAGTGAAGCCACAACACCCAAGCCTCTTTCTTCTCCCATTCACAGAATCCTCCAGCTCTCCACCTGGAATGAAAACAACCCGACACAAAACCATCCTACTAATAATCACCTCTCAAACTGTTAACCAAAAGTATACTAATAATAATAATGGCCAGGGGCCATAACACTGCATTCCAGTCAAAAAGGTAGTTTAATCTGTTCTACCGTTGAGAATTGTGCTAGGATATACCTGGCCAACATTCTAAGTTAAGTTCTCTTTTTTTGGTGTTTTTTTAAGTTTGTTTTAAGTTTTTCCTTTTTAAGTTTTTCCTTTTTAAGTTATTTTTTTAAGTTAAGTTTTTTTTTAAGTTAAGTTTTGTGTGTGTGTGTGCGTGCGTGCGTGTTTGCGTGTGTGTGTGTGTGTGTGTGTGCGTGCATGTGTGTGTGTTTTTGTGTGTGATACAGCTGCGCCCTCTGGTGGTGGGCGGGTGGTGTTACAGCGTGACAGACGCACAGACACGATCTGCTGGGTCTCATAGTAAATGCTCACTGCGTTCGCAATCACTGCGTTCGCAATAAGAATATTGAGAATACTCTGTCTTTGCTGCATTTCCCTGGTGATCTTCTCTGCAGTGGGTTGACCAATCGATGGAATGGCACATGGGCATTAATTAACACCACCTGGCACATATGCAGGGAGTGACGAAGCAGATTGTTCCAGGCAGGGACTGGAAATGACCATTTTGCTGAAAGGTCTGCAAACACATTATATTATGATCAGCGTTCTAAAGGCAACATCTGCAGTGTCTCTGCTACTCTTTTTAGGCTGATCATCAAAATGTCCACCATTGTTGCTTAATCATTTTTTTAATGATAAAATAGACGTTTATAGCCCGTCTATATAAGAGGGTCCAGTCTGTCTGTGTACTCTGAGGACATTTTGCAAGCCCTGTTATGGAAAGCAAGTATGAGTCAGACAACGCTTGAACAATATAATTAATCAGGATTGAAAATGCCTACTGTTAAATATCAAATGAACACAAATTTGTGGCAAGAATAAAGACAGTATAAATTTCACACAAACAATATTGTTTACAAGTGTTGTTGGGGCTTAATGTCTCTTTGCATGCCTATTCTGGGCTTGTACACTGTGAAAAAACAAAGATAATCTTCAAACATTTTTTTTCCTGAAAGCATAAATCACAGCTTAAGAGGTTAATATCTTGAACGTTGGTTTTCTCCTGAGCGTACAGCTGGGGTGATGGGACCTCCACTGCGTATCACTTGGAAACAGAAGAACTGTATTAAGTGTTTCACCACAAGGTGTGTCTGCTTTACAAGGACTTGTGAATACATCACAGCCTCAGTTCTGCTCCCCATTGACTGTTGACACGCGGGAGCGTTGTCTTTCCCGTCTCGCCTTAATTGCTTCCTGAAGAAGACCCATTTGAAATAATTAAAAGATGCGAAGAAGCGCTG
>NW_027637125.1:0-30514 GCF_951216825.1 Electrona antarctica | reverse complement strand
CTGTAGAGCAGTTACTCCTCATCTCCACCAGCTGTAGAGCAGTTACTCCTCATCTCCACCAGCTGTAGAGCAGTTACTCCTCATCTCTACCAGCTGTAGAGCAGTTACTCCTCATCTCCACCAGCTGTAGAGCAGTTACTCCTCATCTCCACCAGCTGTAGAGCAGTTACTCCTCATCTCCACCAGCCGTAGAGCAGTTACTCCACATCTCCACCAGCTGTAGAGCAGTTACTCCACATCTCCACCAGCTGTAGAGCAGTTACTCCTCATCTCCACCAGCTGTAGAGCAGTTACTCCACCAGCTGTAGAGCAGTTACTCCCTCATCTCCACCAGCTGTAGAGCAGTTACTCCTCATCTCCACCAGCTGTAGAGCAGTTACTCCACATCTCCACCAGCTGTAGAGCAGTTACTCCACCAGCTGTAGAGCAGTTACTCCACCAGCTGTAGAGCAGTTACTCCACCAGCTGTAGAGCAGTTACTCCACATCTCCACCAGCTGTAGAGCAGTTACTCCACCAGCTGTAGAGCAGTTACTCCACATCTCCACCAGCTGTAGAGCAGTTACTCCTCATCTCCACCAGCTGTAGAGCAGTTACTCCTCATCTCCACCAGCTGTAGAGCAGTTACTCCTCATCTCCACCAGCTGTAGAGCAGTTACTCCTCATCTCCACCAGCTGTAGAGCAGTTACTCCTCATCTCCACCAGCTGTAGAGCAGTTACTCCTCATCTCCACCAGCTGTAGAGCAGTTACTCCTCATCTCCACTAGCTGTAGAGCAGTTACTCCACATCTCCACCAGCTGTAGAGCAGTTACTCCACCAGCTGTAGAGCAGTTACTCCTCATCTCCACCAGCTGTAGAGCAGTTACTCCACATCTCCACTAGCTGTAGAGCAGTTACTGTAGAGCAGTTACTCCTCATCTCCACCAGCTGTAGAGCAGTTACTCCTCATCTCCACCAGCTGTAGAGCAGCTACTCCACATCTCCACTAGCTGTAGAGCAGTTACTCCTCATCTCCACCAGCTGTAGAGCAGTTACTCCTCATCTCCACCAGCTGTAGAGCAGTTACTCCACATCTCCACCAGCTGTAGAGCAGTTACTCCTCATCTCCACCAGCTGTAGAGCAGTTACTCCACATCTCCACCAGCTGTAGAGCAGCTACTCCACATCTCCACTAGCTGTAGAGCAGTTACTCCTCATCTCCACCAGCTGTAGAGCAGTTACTCCTCATCTCCACCAGCTGTAGAGCAGTTACTCCACATCTCCACCAGCTGTAGAGCAGTTACTCCTCATCTCCACCAGCTGTAGAGCAGCTACTCCACATCTCCACCAGCTGTAGAGCAGTTACTCCACATCTCCACCAGCTGTAGAGCAGTTACTTCCACATCTCCACCAGCTGTAGAGCAGTTACTCCACATCTCCACCAGCTGTAGAGCAGTTACTCCTCATCTCCACCAGCTGTAGAGCAGTTACTCCACATCTCCACCAGCTGTAGAGCAGTTACTCCCACATCTCCACCAGCTGTAGAGCAGTTACTCCACATCTCCCACCAGCTGTAGAGCAGTTACTCCTCATCTCCACCAGCTGTAGAGCAGTTACTCCTCATCTCCACCAGCTGTAGAGCAGTTACTCCACATCTCCACCAGCTGTAGAGCAGTTACTCCTCATCTCCACCAGCTGTAGAGCAGTTACTCCTCATCTCCACCAGCTGTAGAGCAGTTACTCCTCATCTCCACCAGCTGTAGAGCAGTTACTCCACATCTCCACCAGCTGTAGAGCAGTTACTCCACATCTCCACCAAGCTGTAGAGCAGTTACTCCTCATCTCCACCAGCTGTAGAGGCAGTTACTCCTCATCTCCACCAGCTGTAGAGCAGTTACTCCTCATCTCCACCAGCTGTAGAGCAGTTACTCCTCATCTCCACCAGCTGTAGAGCAGTTACTCCTCATCTCCACCAGCTGTAGAGCAGTTACTCCCTCATCTCCACTAGCTGTAGAGCAGTTACTCCACATCTCCACCAGCTGTAGAGCAGTTACTCCACATCTCCACTAGCCGTAGAGCAGTTACTCCTCATCTCCACCAGCTGTAGAGCAGTTACTCCACATCTCCACCAGCTGTAGAGCAGTTACTCCACATCTCCACCAGCTGTAGAGCAGTTACTCCACATCTCCACCAGCTGTAGAGCAGTTACTCCCTCATCTCCACCAAGCTGTAGAGCAGTTACTCCACATCTCCACCAGCTGTAGAGCAGTTACTCCACATCTCCCACCAGCTGTAGAGCAGTTACTCCACATCTCCACCAGCTGTAGAGCAGTTACTCCTCATCTCCACTAGCTGTAGAGCAGTTACTCCTCATCTCCACCAGCTGTAGAGCAGCGCTACTGCTACTCAACATGTCTGTGTGGGCCCGTCATGATCATACCAAGATAATATCAATATTTTTGTTCTGCTTTTCAGTTATGTGGAAATAATAGGCCTCTAAACCGCCTCATGGAGCAACAGTTGATATTCATCATTTAAAACATGCGAGGGGTCAGAGGAGGAGGTACTCTCGGTCTGGGCCTCTTTAAAAGAACGTAACACGACCTCAACAGGCCTACCAACAATTTTAGCGCAGATCTTAATTTGGCTATAAAATGCAAACGGAACAAACAAATGAAAATGAACGTTGAACTCAATGCAGTTCCTTCCTCCCCCATCCCCATCCCCTCCCTCCCTCTCTCTCTCTCTCTCTCTCTCTCTCTCTCTCCTCTCTCTCTCTCTCTCTCTCTCTCTCTCTCTCTCTCTCTCTCTCTCTCTCTCTCTCTCTCTCTCTCTCTCTCTCTCCCTCCCTCCCTCTCTCTCTCTCTCTCTCTCTCTCTCTCTCTCTCCGTGCAGCTGAGGCACCTGGGTAATGACGAGGTGCACATCGTGTGGTCGGAGCATTCCAGAGACTACCGGAGAGGGATCATCCCCACGGAGTTTGGAGACGTTCTGATCGTCATCTACCCCATGAGGAACCGCTTGTTCTCTATCCACATACTGAGAAACCAGAGGTACACACACACACACACACACACACACACACACACACACACACACACACACACACACACACACACACACACACACACACACACACACACACACACACACATCTACCCCATGAGGAACCGCTTGTTCTCTATCCACATACTGAGGAAACCAGAGGTACACACCACACACACACACACACACACACACACACACACACACACACACACACACACACACACACACACACACACACACACACACACACACACACACACACACATCTACCCCATGAGGAACCGCTTGTTCTCTATCCACATACTGAGGAAACCAGAGGTACACACACACACACACACACACACACACACACACACACACACACACACACACACACACACACACACACACACACACACACACACACACACACACACACACACACATCTACCCCATGAGGAACCGCTTGTTCTCTATCCACATACTGAGGAAACCAGAGGTACACACACACACACACACACACACACACACACACACACACACACACACACACACAGACACACACACACACACACACACACACACATCTACCCCATGAGGAACCGCTTGTTCTCTATCCACATACTGAGGAAACCAGAGGTACACACACACACACACACACACACACACACACACACACACACACACACACACACACACACACACACACACACACACACACACACAGACACACACACACACACACACACATCTACCCCTTGAGGAACCGCTTGTTCTCTATCCACATACTGAGGAAACCAGAGGTACACACACACACAGACACACACACACACACACACACACACACACACACACACACACACACACACACACACACACACACACACATCTACCCCATGAGGAACCGCTTGTTCTCTATCCACATACTGAGGAAACCAGAGGTACACACACACACACACACACACACACACACACACACACACACACACACACACACACACACACACACACAGACACACACACACACACACACACACACACACACACACACACACACACACACACACACACACACACACACACAGACACACACACACACACACACACATCTACCCCTTGAGGAACCGCATGTTCTCTATCCATATACTGAGGAAACCAGAGGTACGCACACACACACACACACACACACACACACACACACACACACACACACACACACACACATCTACCCCATGAGGAACCGCATGTTCTCTATACACATCCTGAGGAAACCAGAGGTACACACACACACACACACACACACACACACACACACACACACACACACACACACACACACACACACACACACACCAAAAACCAAAAGCCCCCAAAAGGTGGATCCAAAGCACTCATCTCATTGAAACCTGAAGGCCAGTCTGCCGATCGTACGCGGCGAGTGCCAGGTTTTTAAACCTCGCCATTCTAAAATATACTTTGTCTTATTATTCTCGCGAAGGATTGTCTTGGAATTCTCAAAGTTCTCAGTCTAAGACTGATCTGTCATTTGGGTTCCATAGAAGCTGAGGGTCGACCTCTTCGACACGTTGTGGTCTTGTAGCTCGCCCGTTTTCGGCTGTTAGTCAGTTTAGCACATTTAGACCTGAGGACGATTCTACACATGTCTTCATTTAGACCTGAGGATGATTCTACACATGTCTTCATTTAGACCTGAGGACGATTCTACACATGTCTTCATTTAGACCTGAGGACGATTCTACACATGTCTTCATTTAGACCTGAGGACGATTCTACACATGTCTTCATTTAGACCTGAGGACGATTCTACACATGTCTTCATTTAGACCTGAGGATGATTCTACACATGTCTTCATTTAGACCTGAGGACGATTCTACACATGTCTTCATTTAGACCTGAGGACGATTCTACACATGTCTTCATTTAGACCTGAGGACGATTCTACACATGTCTTCATTTAGACCTGAGGATGATTCTACACATGTCTTCATTTAGACCTGAGGACGATTCTACACATGTCTTCATTTAGACCTGAGGACGATTCTACACATGTCTTCATTTAGACCTGAGGATGATTCTACACATGTCTTCATTTAGACCTGAGGATGATTCTACACATGTCTTCATTTAGACCTGAGGATGATTCTACACATGTCTTAATTTAGACCTGAGGATGATTCTACACATGTCTTCATTTAGACCTGAGGACGATTCTACACATGTCTTCATTTAGACCTGAGGATGATTCTACACATGTCTTCATTTAGACCTGAGGATGATTCTACACATGTCTTCATTTAGACCTGAGGATGATTCTACACATGTCTTCATTTAGACCTGAGGATGATTCTACACATGTCTTCATTTAGACCTGAGGATGATTCTACACATGTCTTCATTTAGACCTGAGGATGATTCTACACATGTCTTCATTTAGACCTGAGGATGATTCTACACATGTCTTCATTTAGACCTGAGGATGATTCTACACATGTCTTCATTTAGACCTGAGGATGATTCTACACATGTCTTCATTTAGACCTGAGGATGATTCTACACATGTCTTCATTTAGACCTGAGGATGATTCTACACATGTCTTCATTTAGACCTGAGGATGATTCTACACATGTCTTCATTTAGACCTGAGGATGATTCTACACATGTCTTCATTTAGACCTGAGGATGATTCTACACATGTCTTCATTTAGACCGGAGGATGATTCTACACATGTCTTCATTTAGACCTGAGGATGATTCTACACATGTCTTCATTTAGACCTGAGGATGATTCTACACATGTCTTCATTTAGACCTGAGGATGATTCTACACATGTCTTCATTTAGACCTGAGGATGATTCTACACATGTCTTCATTTAGACCTGAGGACGATTCTACACATGTCTTCATTTAGACCTGAGGACGATTCTACACATGTCTTCATTTAGACCTGAGGATGATTCTACACATGTCTTCATTTAGACCTGAGGATGATTCTACACATGTCTTCATTTAGACCTGAGGATGATTCTACACATGTCTTCATTTAGACCTGAGGACGATTCTACACATGTCTTCATTTAGACCTGAGGACGATTCTACACATGTCTTCATTTAGACCTGAGGACGATTCTACACATGTCTTCATTTAGACCTGAGGATGATTCTACACATGTCTTCATTTAGACCTGAGGATGATTCTACACATGTCTTCATTTAGACCTGAGGATGATTCTACACATGTCTTCATTTAGACCGGAGGACGATTCTACACATGTCTTCATTTAGACCTGAGGATGATTCTACACATGTCTTCATTTAGACCTGAGGACGATTCTACACATGTCTTCATTTAGACCTGAGGATGATTCTACACATGTCTTCATTTAGACCTGAGGATGATTCTACACATGTCTTCATTTAGACCTGAGGACGATTCTACACATGTCTTCATTTAGACCTGAGGATGATTCTACACATGTCTTCATTTAGACCTGAGGATGATTCTACACATGTCTTCATTTAGACCTGAGGATGATTCTACACATGTCTTAATTTAGACCTGAGGATGATTCTACACATGTCTTCATTTAGACCGGAGGACGATTCTACACATGTCTTCATTTAGACCTGAGGATGATTCTACACATGTCTTCATTTAGACCTGAGGATGATTCTACACATGTCTTCATTTAGACCTGAGGATGATTCTACACATGTCTTCATTTAGACCTGAGGATGATTCTACACATGTCTTCATTTAGACCTGAGGATGATTCTACACATGTCTTCATTTAGACCTGAGGATGATTCTACACATGTCTTCATTTAGACCGGAGGACGATTCTACACATGTCTTCTAAATCCTCACAGTTTTCTGAAAAGTGAAAAAAGTGAAGAAAAAAAAGGTAGTCGACGAACATTTTTCGTCTTGGTTTTAGTCGACGAAAACAACACTGACTCCATCCAGCCCCTTATCAGTGATGTAAATGAGAATGAGAATGACAGAGTTACCGTGTGGCGGCCCCTCTACTGTACTGTAATGTACTGGCACCCCCGAAAGCATACAGTTAATACGTGCGTGTGTGTTTGTGTGTGCATTAGGTTGCGCACAGATGGTGAAAAACAACCATGCTGTTTTCGTGCTCATACCCAGACACCCAGCCACCCACCCACACACATAGCTTCGTAAGGGAGTGGTTGCACCACTCAAAAATTATAATAATAAAACATTTTTTATTTTATTTTATAAAAAAAAAATATATAAACATATCAAATCGGCCTATACAGTATATTTTGAATGTAGGATAGTAGTATTAGCAAGCACAACTCAGTAAGAAATACTAATAGTGGGCAACAGTGGATTTAACATAGCTTAAACCAACCAAAAGTTGTTTGCAGTTGCAATTATTGTACTTAGTCAAAATATCAGCATGTGTTACACAATGTGTGTTTCCCACTGAATCGGGTCTGCTTGTCACGCTAAAACATGTTCCCCTAAATATTTCTGTCGGAGGCAGCGCCGCTTAGTTGAGAGAGTTGCGACATCTCCATTCACTGCTTATTCGTGGGGCGGCACTGATCACTCCATTGTCGTCACTCTGTCTCTAAACAGCTCTAGTCTAGAGGCTGCGCTCAGTCAGAGCCAACATGGCGGCGCACAGCGCGCTGTGTTGACTGTTGTTACAGACTAGTGGTTCTACAAGAACGATTCCTACGTGGATTTTATTTTTTATAACATAGGATGAGGTCGGATGCGGGCATGCAAAATGATCGTGTCCGTAGATTATTGTTTTACCACATTCCCCCGTGATTTCTTTTTTTTCACGTGGATTATTATTACTGTGTATGCTGAGTACAGTAGTGCGTCCACGGGACGCAGAGGTTGAGCGGAGGTTGCGGCCCAAAACTATAAAGTGCGTTTTGGGACGCAAAACGCAGCCTATTTACATCACTGCCTTATTATTCAATATTTGAGGCCCGGCAGAATCTAACGTCTCGACGTCGTCCTTCTCCAGTTGACTTGATTGTGTTTTCCTGAATGAGCGAGCGCTCCAGACCGCCGGCCTGCCTGCCACGGCCGTTTGCCTGAATGAGCGAGCGCTCCAGACCGCCGGCCTGCCTGCCACGGCCGTTTGCCTGAATGAGCGAGCGCTCCAGACCGCCGGCCTGCCTGCCACGGCCGTTTGCCTGAATCCACCGCTTTTCAGAAACGAGATACGATCATATTCTGTTTGCCTTTCGGATATTTAGCCTTTAATTTAATCAGGTTTCGCTTTTTCGCTGGTATAGGATGAATGGAAGGGAATGAGGTTATGTCATTAGTGCGGTGGTATCCATGTCAGGGAGAGGAGGAGGAGGAGGGGGAGGAGGAGGAGGAGGGGGAGGGGGAGGGGGAGGGGGAAGATTAAATAGTATGTGATCGTATTAGCCGTTTGAAATGGAGAGTTGTGGTATTAGCGTCTGCGTTTGGGGGACTGAGACACTGACCAGAGCTCTGAGACTCCCTGGAATCGCCATTTTTTGGCCGTTGGAAGCAGCTATTGGATTATGTGGACGCATATCTACAGTCTGGTACAAAACACGCGCATGCACACGCACGCACACACACACACACAAATACACAGACTTTTAACAGTAAGTGGAACCCTATTAGGGGCCGTCTCAAGAAAAAGAAAGGAGAAAAAAAAAAGAAGTAAAGACAAGAAAACTGGATAAAGCACTACATCACCGTCTGATTTTACTCCTGATTCAAATTGATTTTCCAACGTTTCATGTCAATACCTGCATGTGGCCTTCAGTGCTTCTACTAGTCAGGAGTCATTCTTCTGTTACCCAAAGCACTGAGACATGAGACTCTGTTTGCACTGTGAGACATGAGACTCTGTTTGCACTGTGAGACATGAGACTCTGTTTACACTGTGAGACATGAGACTCTGTTTGCACTGTGAGACATGAGACTCTGTTTGTGAGACATGAGACTCTGTTTACACTGAGAGACATGAGACTCTGTTTGTACTGTGAGACATGAGACTGTTTGTGAGACATGAGACTCTGTTTGCACTGTGAGACATGAGACTCTGTTTACACTGTGAGACATGAGACTGTTTGTGAGACATGAGACTCTGTTTGCACTGTGAGACATGAGACTCTGTGAGACATGAGACTCTGTTTGTGAGACATGAGACTCTGTTTGTACTGTGAGACATGAGACTCTGTCTGTGAGACATGAGACTCTGTTTGTGAGACATGAGACTCTGTTTGTACTGTGAGACATGAGACTCTGTCTGTGAGACATGAGACTCTGTTTGTGAGACATGAGACTGTTTGTGAGACATGAGACTCTGTTTGCACTGTGAGACATGAGACTCTGTTTGTGAGACATGAGACTCTGTTTGTACTGTGAGACATGAGACTCTGTCTGTGAGACATGAGACTCTGTTTGTGAGACATGAGACTCTGTTTACACTGTGAGACATGAGACTGTTTGTGAGACATGAGACTCTGTTTGCACTGTGAGACATGAGACTCTGTGAGACATGAGACTCTGTTTGTGAGACATGAGACTCTGTTTGTACTGTGAGACATGAGACTCTGTCTGTGAGACATGAGACTCTGTTTGTGAGACATGAGACTCTGTTTGTGAGACATGAGACTCTGTTTGTGAGACATGAGACTCTGTTTGTGAGACATGAGACTCTCTTTGTACTGTGAGACATGAGACTCTGTTTGTGAGACATGAGACTCTGTTTGTGAGACATGAGACTGTTTGTGAGACATGAGACTCTGTTTGTACTGTGAGACATGAGACTCTGTCTGTGAGACATGAGACTCTGTTTGTGAGACATGAGACTGTTTGTGAGACATGAGACTCTGTTTGCACTGTGAGACATGAGACTCTGTTTGTGAGACATGAGACTGTTTGTGAGACATGAGACTCTGTTTGTACTGTGAGACATGAGACTCTGTCTGTGAGACATGAGACTCTGTTTGTGAGACATGAGACTGTTTGTGAGACATGAGACTCTGTTTGCACTGTGAGACATGAGACTCTGTTTGTGAGACATGAGACTCTGTTTGTGAGACATGAGACTCTCTTTGTACTGTGAGACATGAGACTCTGTTTGTGAGACATGAGACTCTGTTTGTGAGACATGAGACTGTTTGTGAGACATGAGACTCTGTTTGCACTGTGAGACATGAGACTCTGTTTGTGAGACATGAGACTCTGTTTGTGAGACATGAGACTCTCTTTGTACTGTGAGACATGAGACTCTGTTTGTGAGACATGAGACTCTCTTTGTACTGTGAGACATGAGACTCTGTCTGTGAGACATGAGACTCTGTTTGTGAGACATGAGACTCTGTTTGTACTGTGAGACATGAGACTCTGTCTGTGAGAAATGAGACTCTGTTTGTGAGACATGAGACTGTTTGTGAGACATGAGACTCTGTTTGCACTGTGAGACATGAGACTCTGTTTGTGAGACATGAGACTCTGTTTGTGAGACATGAGACTCTCTTTGTACTGTGAGACATGAGACTCTGTTTGTGAGACATGAGACTCTGTTTGTGAGACATGAGACTGTTTGTGAGACATGAGACTCTGTTTGCACTGTGAGACATGAGACTCTGTTTACACTGTGAGACATGAGACTCTGTTTGTGAGACATGAGACTGTTTGTACTGTGAGACATGAGACTCTGTTTGTGAGACATGAGACTCTGTGAGACATGAGACTCTGTTTGCACTGTGAGACATGAGACTCTGTTTGTGAGACATGAGACTCTGTTTGTGAGACATGAGACTCTGTTTGTACTGTGAGACATGAGACTCTGTCTGTGAGACATGAGACTCTGTTTGTGAGACATGAGACTGTTTGTGAGACATGAGACTCTGTTTGCACTGTGAGACATGAGACTCTGTTTACACTGTGAGACATGAGACTCTGTTTACACTGTGAGACATGAGACTCTGTTTACACTGTGAGACATGAGACTCTGTTTGTGATACATGAGACTCTGTTTGTGAGACATGAGACTCTGTTTGTACTGTGAGACATGAGACTCTGTTTGTACTGTGAGACATGAGACTCTGTCTGTGAGACATGAGACTCTGTTTGTGAGACATGAGACTGTTTGTGAGACATGAGACTCTGTTTGTACTGTGAGACATGAGACTCTGTTTGTGAGACATGAGACTCTGTTTGTGAGACATGAGACTGTTTGTGAGACATGAGACTCTGTTTGCACTGTGAGACATGAGACTCTGTTTGTGAGACATGAGACTGTTTGTACTGTGAGACATGAGACTCTGTTTGTGAGACATGAGACTGTTTGTACTGTGAGACATGAGACTCTGTTTGTGAGACATGAGACTGTTTGTACTGTGAGACATGAGACTCTGTTTGTGAGACATGAGACTGTTTGTGAGACATGAGACTCTGTTTGCACTGTGAGACATGAGACTCTGTTTGTACTGTGAGACATGAGACTCTGTCTGTGAGACATGAGACTCAGTTTGTGAGACATGAGACTGTTTGTGAGACATGAGACTCTGTTTGTACTGTGAGACATGAGACTCTGTTTGTGAGACATGAGACTCTGTTTGTGAGACATGAGACTCTCTTTGTACTGTGAGACATGAGACTCTGTTTGTGAGACATGAGACTCTGTTTGTGAGACATGAGACTGTTTGTGAGACATGAGACTCTGTTTGCACTGTGAGACATGAGACTCTGTTTACACGGTGAGACATGAGACTCTGTTTGTGAGACATGAGACTGTTTGTACTGTGAGACATGAGACTCTGTTTGTGAGACATGAGACTCTGTTTGTGAGACATGAGACTCTGTTTGCACTGTGAGACATGAGACTCTGTTTGTGAGACATGAGACTCTGTTTGTGAGACATGAGACTCTGTTTGTGAGACATGAGACTCTGTCTGTGAGACATGAGACTCTGTCTGTGAGACATGAGACTCTGTCTGTGAGACATGAGACTCTGTTTACACTGTGAGACATGAGACTCTGTTTGTGAGACATGAGACTCTGTTTGTGAGACATGAGACTCTGTTTGCACTGTGAGACATGAGACTCTGTTTGTGAGACATGAGACTCTGTTTGTGAGACATGAGACTCTGTTTGTGAGACATGAGACTCTGTTTGTGAGACATGAGACTCTGTCTGTCCTGTGAGACATGAGACTCTGTTTACACTGTGAGACATGAGACTCTGTTTGTGAGACATGAGACTCTGTTTGTGAGACATGAGACTCTGTTTGTGAGACATGAGACTCTGTTTACACTGTGAGACATGAGACTCTGTTTGTGAGACATGAGACTCTGTCTGTCCTGTGAGACATGAGACTCTGTTTACACTGTGAGACATGAGACTATGTTTACACTGTGAGACATGAGACTCTGTTTGCACTGTGAGACATGAGACTCTGTTTGTGAGACATGAGACTCTGTGAGACATGAGACTGTTTGCACTGTGAGACATGAAACTCTGTTTACACTGTGAGACATGAGACTCTGTTTGCACTGTGAGACATGAGACTCTGTTTGTGAGACATGAGACTGTTTGTACTGTGAGACATGAGACTGTGAGACATGATACTGTTTGCACTGTGAGACATGAGACTCTGTGAGACATGAGACTGTTTACACTGTGAGACATGAGACTGTGAGACATGAGACTCTGTTTGCACTGTGATACATGAGACTGTTTGTATTGTGAGACATGAGACTCTGTTTGCACTGTGAGACATGAGACTGTTTGTATTGTGAGACATGAGACTCTGTGAGACATGAGACTCTGTTTGCACTGTGAGACATGAGACTCTGTTTGTGAGACATGAGACTCTGTTTGTGAGACATGAGACTCTGTTTGTGAGACATGAGACTCTGTTTGTGATACATGAGACTCTGTCTGTCCTGTGAGACATGAGACTCTGTTTACACTGTGAGACATGAGACTCTGTTTGTGAGACATGAGACTCTGTTTGTGAGACATGAGACTCTGTTTGTGAGACATGAGACTCTGTTTACACTGTGAGACATGAGACTCTGTTTGTGAGACATGAGACTCTGTCCTGTGAGACATGAGACTCTGTTTACACTGTGAGACATGAGACTCTGTTTACACTGTGAGACATGAGACTCTGTTTGCACTGTGAGACATGAGACTCTGTTTGTGAGACATGAGACTCTGAGACATGAGACTGTTTGCACTGTGAGACATGAGACTCTGTTTACACTGTGAGACATGAGACTCTGTTTGCACTGTGAGACATGAGACTCTGTTTGTGAGACATGAGACTGTTTGTACTGTGAGACATGAGACTGTGAGACATGATACTGTTTGCACTGTGAGACATGAGACTCTGTGAGACATGAGACTGTTTACACTGTGAGACATGAGACTCTGTGAGACATGAGACTCTGTTTGCACTGTGAGACATGAGACTGTTTGTATTGTGAGACATGAGACTCTGTTTGCACTGTGAGACATGAGACTGTTTGTATTGTGAGACATGAGACTATGTGAGACATGAGACTCTGTTTGCACTGTGAGACATGAGACTGTTTGTACTGTGAGACATGAGACTGTCTGTGAGACATGAGACTCTGTTTGCACAGAGACATGAGACTCTGTCTGTGAGACATGAGACTCTGTTTACACTGTGAGACATGAGACTCTGTTTGCACTGTGAGACATGAGACTCTGTTTGCACTGTGAGACATGAGACTCTGTTTGTGAGACATGAGACTGTTTGTACTGTGAGACATGAGACTGTGAGACATGATACTCTGTTTGCACTGTGAGACATGAGACTCTGTGAGACATGAGACTGTTTACACTGTGAGACATGAGACTCTGTGAGACATGAGACTCTGTTTGCACTGTGAGACATGAGACTGTTTGTATTGTGAGACATGATACTCTGTTTGCACTGTGACACATGAGACTGTTTGTATTGTGAGACATGAGACTCTGTGAGACATGAGACTCTGTTTGCACTGTGAGACATGAGACTGTCTGTGAGACATGAGACTGTTTGTGAGACATGAGACTCTGTTTACACTGTGAGACATGAGACTGTTTGCACTGTGAGACATGAGACTCTGTTTGTGAGACATGAGACTCTGTTTGTGAGACATGAGACTCTGTGAGACATGAGACTCTGTTTGTGAGACATGAGACTCTGTTTGTGAGACATGAGACTCTGTTTGTGAGACATGAGACTCTGTGAGACATGAGACTCTGTTTACACTGTGAGACATGAGACTCTGTTTGTGAGACATGAGACTCTGTTTGTGAGACATGAGACTCTGTTTGTGAGACATGAGACTCTGTGAGACATGAGACTCTGTGAAACATGAGACTGTTTGCACTGTGAGACATGAGACTCTGTTTGTGAGACATGAGACTCTGTTTGCACTGTGAGACATGAGACTCTGTTTGTGAGACATGAGACTGTTTGTACTGTGAGACATGATACTGTTTGCACTGTGAGACATGAGACTCTGTGAGACATGAGACTGTTTACACTGTGAGACATGAGACTCTGTGAGACATGATACTCTGTTTGCACTGTGAGACATGAGACTGTTTGTATTGTGAGACATGAGACTGTTTACACTGTGATACATGAGACTCTGTGAGACATAAGACTGTTTGCACTGTGAGACATGAGACTCTGTGAGACATGAGACTCTGTTTGCACTGTGAGACATGAGACTGTTTGTATTGTGAGACATGAGACTGTTTACACTGTGAGACATGAGACTCTGTGAGACATGAGACTCTGTTTGCACTGTGAGACATGAGACTGTTTGTATTGTGAGACATGAGACTCTGTGAGACATGAGACTCTGTTTGCACTGTGAGACATGAGACTGTCTGTGAGACATGAGACTCTGTTTGCACAGAGACATGAGACTCTGTCTGTGAGACATGAGACTCTGTTTACACTGTGAGACATGAGACTCTGTTTGCACTGTGAGACATGAGACTCTGTCTGTGAGACATGAGACTATGTTTACACTGAGACATGAGACTGTTTGCACTGTGAGACATGAGACTCTGTTTGTGAGACATGAGACTCTGTTTGCACTGTGAGACATGAGACTCTGTGAGACATGAGACTCTGTTTACACTGTGAGACATGAGACTCTGTTTGTGAGACATGAGACTCTGTTTGCACTGTGAGACATGAGACTCTGTGAGACATGAGACTCTGTTTGCACTGTGAGACATGAGACTCTGTGAGACATGAGACTCTGTTTACACTGTGAGACATGAGACTCTGTTTGCACAGAGACATGAGACTCTGTCTGTGAGACATGAGACTCTGTTTACACTGTGAGACATGAGACTCTGTTTGCACTGTGAGACATGAGACTCTGTTTGTGAGACATGAGACTCTGTTTGCACTGTGAGACATGAGACTCTGTGAGACATGAGACTCTGTTTACACTGTGAGACATGAGACTGTTTGTACTGTGAGACATGAGACTGTTTGTACTGTGAGACATGAGACTGTTTGTACTGTGAGACATGAGACTGTTTGTACTGTGAGACATGAGACTCTGTGAGACATGAGACTCTGTGAGACATGAGACTCTGTTTACACTGTGAGACATGAGACTCTGTTTGCACTGTGAGACATGAGACTGTTTGTATTGTGAGACATGAGACTGTCTGTGAGACATGAGACTCTGTTTGCACTGTGAGACATGAGACTCTGTTTGCACTGTGAGACATGAGACTCTGTTTGTGAGACATGAGACTGTTTGTACTGTGAGACATGAGACTGAGACATGATACTGTTTGCACTGTGAGACATGAGACTCTGTGAGACATGAGACTGTTTACACTGTGAGACATGAGACTCTGAGACATGAGACTCTGTTTGCACTGTGAGACATGAGACTGTTTGTATTGTGATACATGAGACTGTTTACACTGTGAGACATGAGACTCTGTGAGACATGAGACTCTGTTTGCACTGTGAGACATGAGACTCTGTGAGACATGAGACTCTGTTTGCACTGTGAGACATGAGACTGTTTGTATTGTGAGACATGAGACTGTTTACACTGTGAGACATGAGACTCTGTGAGACATGAGACTCTGTTTGCACTGTGAGACATGAGACTATTTGTATTGTGAGACATGAGACTCTGTGAGACATGAGACTCTGTTTGCACTGTGAGACATGAGACTGTTTACACTGTGAGACATGAGACTCTGTGAGACATGAGACTCTGTTTGCACTGTGAGACATGAGACTATTTGTATTGTGAGACATGAGACTCTGTGAGACATGAGACTCTGTTTGCACTGTGAGACATGAGACTGTTTGTACTGTGAGACATGAGACTGTCTGTGAGACATGAGACTCTGTTTGCACAGAGACATGAGACTCTGTCTGTGAGACATGAGACTCTGTTTACACTGTGAGACATGAGACTCTGTTTGCACTGTGAGACATGAGACTGTGAGACATGAGACTCTGTTTACACTGAGACATGAGACTGTTTGCACTGTGAGACATGAGACTCTGTTTCTGAGACATGAGACTGTTTGTACTGTGAGCCATGAGACTGTGAGACATGATACTCTGTTTGCACTGTGAGACATGAGACTCTGTGAGACATGAGACTGTTTACACTGTGAGACATGAGACTCTGTGAGACATGAGACTCTGTTTGCACTGTGAGACATGAGACTCTGTTTGCACTGTGAGACATGAGACTCTGTGAGACATGAGACTGTTTACACTGTGAGACATGAGACTCTGTGAGACATGAGACTCTGTTTGCACTGTGAGACATGATACTCTGTTTGCACTGTGAGACATGAGACTCTGTGAGACATGAGACTGTTTGTATTGTGAGACATGAGACTCTGTGAGACATGAGACTCTGTTTGCACTGTGAGACATGAGACTCTGTGAGACATGAGACTCTGTTTGTGAGACATGAGACTGTTTACACTGTGAGACATGAGACTCTGTTTACACTGAGAGACATGAGACTGTTTACACTGAGAGACATGAGACTGTTTACACTGAGAGACATGAGACTGTTTACACTGAGATACATGAGACTGTTTACACTGAGAGACATGAGACTGTTTACACTGAGAGACATGAGACTGTTTACACTGTGAGACATGAGACTGTTTACACTGAGAGACATGAGACTGTTTACACTGTGAGACATGAGACTGTTTACACTGTGAGACATGAGACTGTTTACACTGAGAGACATGAGACTGTTTACACTGAGAGACATGATAATGTTTACACTGTGAGACATACGACTCTGTTTGCACTGTGAGACATGAGACTGTTTACACTGAGAGACATGAGACTGTTTACACTGAGAGACATGAGACTGTTTACACTGAGAGACATGAGACTGTTTACACTGAGAGACATGAGACTGTTTACACTGAGAGACATGAGACTGTTTACACTGAGAGACATGAGACTGTTTACACTGAGAGACATGAGACTGTTTACACTGTGAGACATGAGACTGTTTACACTGTGAGACATGAGACTGTTTACACTGAGAGACATGAGACTGTTTACACTGAGAGACATGAGACTCTGTTTGCACACACCTTTCACACAGCTTTATTCAACCCCTTTTGGTGTTAGCATTATGTTATACTTTAGCTATTGAAAAACAGCACATAGCGCACAACAGCTCATAGCGCGGCAAAGAGTGCCGCGCTATGAGCTTGACAAACTGACATATTGAGCCTATTACACACAGTATGGCATCCCCCTAGTACCTCTACATTCACATTCAGTAGATCCTGTGATCTTTTGTGGCCAGATGTAATAGAGCACCGAAGTCCTGACGTCACTGCCCTCTACTACCAGTAGAGGGCAGTGAGCTCCATGGTTCATGTATGTTTTTATAAGCATTGTACTCTCCATAGGGGGATTTTAGATCGCCTCATATAAGAACTGTGTTTGAAAAATAAACTGATCACCCCGGCCTTTTCACTCATATGGATATGAAGCATCGACTGAAGGTGGAAATGTACAAATATACACAAAGAGTAACAAAATAAGCGTTAGAAACGAGCCAAACAACCCAGAGACTACATTTCCGGGTAGGCTGCTTCTGCCCGCAGCCCGTCGCACAACAGAAACTGAACGTTAATTACGTTTATTTTTATTTTTATTTTATTGATATATAATGTATCGTGGTTAGTACGAGTCGGGTCACCACCAGCTGAGCTTACGTCAACGAGGAATCTCAGGAACGCAATATGTTGACAGCTGGGCGTGACGTATATGCTCAGCGACATTGCATTCATATGTAGTTTCAAGGCTTTTGCGGTCACATTAATTCCATTTTCTCTAGAAACTGGCTGTATCAAATATGAATGGACATCATTAACGACGCACAGCCACTCCCCTGACAGAAACGCCGAGGTGGTCGGTTTATTTTTCAAACACAGTTCTTATATGAAGCGACCTAAAATCGCCGTTTGGGGATCTCAATGCAAAAAACAAATACATGAACCTGGAGATTGACACCCTCTACTGAAAGTGACGTCAGACTTCGGAGCTCTATTTCCTGGGGTCTAGTAGGACTATAGTAAATATTAATAAAGAAATCGCCGTAAAAATGTGTAAAAAAGGACGTATTTAGCCCCATGCTCGAATGTGCCTGCCCCTTGTCAAAAGTAGCTAAAATCGCTAAAACGAAAGAAAGCAGCAAATGAAAAATAAATCACACTCACCTTTAACTTTGTCTAATAACAACCTAAAACTAAAACTTAACTAAAGTTGTCCTTTAATTGTTCTGATCCCCTTGTCAAACCAATTCCGGAAGACAGGATCCGAACATGAGGGCTCCAACAAAATGATTACCGCTATATTAGAGTTAAATAAGACAGACTTTTGAGGCCGAAATGCCTCCTGAATTGTGTCCAAATGTTAATAGTGTGTGTAACGGAGGGTGTAGAGCTGACTGCAGGGGTAAGCGGAAGGCCTGAACGGAGGGTGTAGAGCTGACTGCAGGGGTAAGCGGAAGGCCTGAACATATTAGGAGGAAAGAGAGTGCTGGCTGGAGGATATCTCCATTTTTGGCTCACAGAGAAAGTATTATCTGGGTTGATAATCTTTAAAATGTTACATGTCCAGCAGTAGTTGGTGAAGTTTGGAAGAGCCATTCCACCGTTGAAGATAAGCCTTCTTAACCCCTTTTGGGCGGGAACCCCTTTTGGTGTTTTAACTATTGAAAAATAGCAGATCTACAAGTTCATAGCGCGGCACCGAGTGCCGCGCTATGAACTTGTAGGTCTGCTATTTTTGAAAATCTGTGAAAATGTGCCTCAAATCTTTGAATATATATTATTACAGACTTACAGACCTTTTAACTCCTATCTTTGCCTCTGGGAGGTCCCTGAAGAACATATTTTCAGATGGGGGGGCGGAGGCATATTATATAATTTTTGGGGTTCTTGACAACATGAAATATTGAGCACCACTGATACAGAAACATAAGGTTTTTCAGAAAACAGGATTTTGAAGACATTTTTTTAAATGTCAACGTCAGGCCTAAATGGGTTAATGCGCCGTGGCTTGCTTCCCCATAGAAAAGATGTTATCGTCTGATCGAGTTTTATTAAAAAAAAAGCTCTTTCCGAATAAATACTGGGATGTGCTGAAAAAGATATCTAAATGTTGGTAGGACAGCCATCTTGACGAGGTTGATGCGTCCAGCTAGTGACAGCGGCAGGAATGGACCAACGATTACAATCTTCCTTACAGCGTTCTATTAGTGGAAGAAAGTTTTCATTAAAGATGGAGTGCCACAATTGTTGTATTTTTCCAGTTTTTCATGTGTCTTATGAGGTGACAGTACTTCATTAGACACCCTGGAGTCGTTTTGATGTGCAATGGTGTATTAACTTATTGTATTTAGGGTTTCTTCAGTCAAACGGGCCAATGAAATAAACAGTAATATAGTGACATCACACTATCAGCCCCTCCCCTAACCCCTCCCCCTTTATCATACAACTACAGCTGTGGGTGCGGCTTCAGTTCAGGTGGATCACCACCCATCACCACATCACACATGTGCCCACATAAAAACAACATTTTAACATTAAATGATACCTCCTTATATAACCTGATGATCATGTTTTAGGGTGGGAAAAAATCACGGCACTCCCTCTTTAAACATGTGGGGGAGTGACTTAGTAATAAATATACCCAGATATTTAAACCTAGTGTCCACCCATTTAAAAGGGAGGAGTCAGTGACTGGGGGATTCTTGTAGCTGCTGGAGTTATTGGGAAGTTAAGTTTATACCCTGAATATCTACCAAAGTGCTCCAGTATGGACATAATGGCAGGACTGGAAGACGTTGGGTTGGATATGTATAGAAGTACCGGTAGGTGGTTGATTGATTGATTGATTGAAGAATTTATTAACAGTTTGCAGAATTACAGTACATTTCAGGCACAAACTCAATACAAAGGCTGTTAACTGTGAGTGGACGACCCAATTAAGCATTACACTTGTTTCCAACAGGGTCCACCATGTTCAAATCATCAAAACATTTAGAGACGTACAAATAGACACTTCTATAGACAGAACAGGAATTCATCATAAAGGAGGTAAAAAGGGAAAAGAAACATATACAGTGAGGGGGAAAAAAGGGGTGGGCGGTGGGGGGGATTCACGTTCAGCTCCGTTAATTTGTTTGTTTTCCTTGGAGGAGCTGCGTTGGGTCCCCAAGTCGGCTCCGTGGCCGTACCTTGAGTTGGCTGTGTGGCCGTGACCGTCTCTTTTGTTGTCCTTGCGTTGGGTCCCCAAGTTGGCTCAGTGGCCATACCTTGAGTTGGCTGTGTGGCCGCGACCGTCTCTAGTGTTGTCCTTGCGTTCGTGTTTGAGGGATTCCGATTTTACAGGGGCCAGTTTCGAATTGCAGCCGACCGTAGGTGCCCTTTGAGAGCGGTTTTGAAAGAGTCAAGGGATTCGCATGTCTTAATGACAGTTGGTAGGGCGTTCCACATTTTAGTGGCATAGGAGCGAAAAGAATTTAGTCCCTTGTTTGTGCCGAATCTGGGTTGTACATGGTTCGTTGCACTCCCTCTGGTGTTGTGGGTGTGGACTTCGTTAACATTAAGGAAGTATCTAGACAGGTACATGGGTATCTTGGTGGTGTATCGAATCTTGTGGACCAGACCCATTGCAAGATGCTGTACTCTGTCGTCGACCCTAAGCCATTCCAGCCTGTCGAAGTGGGCAGGGGTGAGGTGGGTTCGGGGGGCTAGATCAAGTAGGAGCCTGACCAGTTTGTTTTGGGAAGTCTGGAGCCTGGTTTTAAGGGCCTTTGAGGTGCTGTGGTACCAGGAGGTGCATGCATAGTCAAAGAAACCCTGTACAAGGGCTCCTGTTAAGGTCTTCAAGGTGTTTTTGTTGACCAGTGAGGAGATCCTGTAGAGGAATCTTGTTCTATGGTTGACTTTTTTGATTACGTTGGTGGCCATTTTATCACCGGAAAGATTAGCCTCCAGGATGGAACCTAGGTAGGTAATTTCATCTTTACGTGTGATAACATTGTCACCCACTCTAACCAAGAAGCCATTTGCCTTGCTGAGATTACTAATAGAGCCAAAGAGAATGGATTCAGTTTTTCCCAGGTGTAAAGATAGTTTGTTATCAGCGAGCCAGGTGCAGATTCTACCGAGTTCAGAGCTGAGGGCATTTTCAACCTGCAGTTTGTCCCTGTCCGAGACCAGCAGTGCTGAGTCATCTGCGAACAGGAACAAGTTGCAGTCACAGGCTGAAGTCATGTCGTTTACATATATTAGGAACAGTAGAGGCCCTAGTATGCTTCCTTGTGGAACGCCACAGCTCACTGGGAGGGGGGTGGACAGTGTTCCGTTCACTTCCACCATCTGTTCTCTCCCCTCCAGGTAGGATTGCATCCAGCTCACTGATGTGCTATCGAAACCAATTGCTTTTAGCTTGTTAACCAGTATGGAGTGGTTCACGGTGTCAAAAGCCTTTTGGAGGTCCAGCATGACCATGCCGCAGTATTTGCCAGCGTCCACCTCTTGTTTGATGTGGTCGCTCAAATAGAGGAGGCATGTGTCAGTGGAGTGGGATGTTCTGAAGCCAGATTGGAACTCGTACAATAATTTATTAGTGGCAAGATACTTTTCAACCTGTTCATAGACTATTTTTTCCATCACTTTCGAGATGGAACTAAGAATAGAAATAGGGCGGTAGTTGCCGGGGTCTAATTTACTCCCTTTCTTGTGCAAGGGGGTTACTTTGGCCAGTTTGAAATCTTGGGGGACCTGTCCCTGTTTGATGGAGAGGTTTACTATGTGGGTGATGATTGGAGCTATAGAGATGGCTGAGTCTCTGAGAAATTTGGAGGGAATGTTGTCATGTCCTGTGGCCTTGTGGGGTTGGAGGGCACTCAGTTTCTTAATTACCTCATCAGTTGTTACCATAACTAGTTTAAAATCGTCTTTACAAACACCTAGGTTTTTGTAGAAGGTTGTAATGTGCTCTACACCAAAGAGCCCAGAGTGGGAGGGCAGTTTGTTAACCAGAGTTGTTGATATGTTTGTAAAGAAGATATTCAAGTAGTTGGCCACATCAAGGTTGTCAGTGATGAGAGTGTTGTCAGATTTGATGTTTATGTTCGAAAATCTGGTTTTTAGTTTCTGACCATAGCTTAGTTGATTGTTTAGTAGCTTCCAGAGCTCATGAGGATTGTTTTTGTTTTCCTCAGCTTTATCATTAATGAAGTTACTTTTAGCTGATTTGGTCATGGCAGTTACACTGTTTCGTAGTTTGATTCGTTGTGTATTTAGGTAGTTCAAACGAGCTTGGCGAACACTGTCGAAGCGCTTGGCTAGCTTTGACTTGCATTTTAGAACCTCAGAGCATTTTTTGTCTCTGGCTTTCATTGCAGCCAGTATGTCCGAATTCATCCATGGTTCCGAGCGGGTTTTGCCCCTGGTGGTTCTCAAAGGAGCCATGTTGTTCAGTACTGATGTAAATTTGGTTTTGAAGCCAAGCCAAGCTTCTTCGACATGTGTGCTTTTAAGCTCATCGGACCAATCCAGACTCTCCAATACTTGGTTAAAGACCTCACTAGAGTAGGTTTTGAGGTCCCTTGATATGACTGTTTTGTGGCAGCCGGTCTTAAGTTTTTGTATTTTGCGGGTACAGAATATCATAAAATGATCACTAAGCCCACATACAATAACCCCTTTCTTGGAGATTCTGGATTTGTCCGAGGACAGAATGAGATCAATGACAGTTTGAGTAGAATCACACACTCTAGTGGGTTGGGTAATTAGCTGACTGACACTATGTAGATCACAGAACTTACTGAATGACTTAAACACAGGTGCTTCCTTTCGTTGCATGTCTGTATTGTAGTCGCCAATCAGGATTTTCTCTACACATTCCTCCTCAGCTAAGCACCCCTCAAGTATATCATAGAACCCATGTTGGTCAGGCGGTCTGTAGACGGTGCCCACTAATACTGATTTAGCTTTTTTGAAAATTAATTCAACCCACACAGTTTCAATTTCATCATGCTGTAAGTCAGTACGAGTAACATATTCAGTGTCTTTGTGAATATACATACACACGCCACCACCATGCCTGTTTCTGTCGTTTCTGATCAAAGAATAGTTCTCTATTTCAACTTCTGGGTCTTTGGTTGACTCATCAAGTTTGGTTTCAGAGAAGCTAATGATGTTCGCCTTACCGCATTGAAACATATGCCTGATTTCAGCCATTTTGGGTCCAATGCTGTTGACGTTCAGGTGAAAGATATGAAGTCCGTTGGCTCTGACTATGGTGCTTATTTCCTCCATGGCGAAATAGGGGAGCGGAGGGCCATTGTTGATGTCTGTAGAAGCCGCGGGGTGCCGTGGGGGGAGGGTGGGGGGTGCGTGGGGGTCGTCGTGGGGTGGCGGGAGTGGGGGATGGGGTCCCTCGTCCAGGTTTGTTGAGGGCGCTGGTGGGGCCGATTGAGCCATGGTGTCGACCGGAGAAACAGCAGAAATAGCAGGTAAAGTATCACGGTGTCCGTCTCCAGCCGCTTTGTCCCCCTTGGTTGGATGTGGAGACTCTTCACGCCTGTAGATGGTGGTGTTGTCCGTGTATTTTGCCTCGACTGCCGGTCTGATATGTATCTGATATGTATAGAAGTAGGTGGTCTGATATGTATAGAAGTAGGTCTGATATGTATAGAAGTAGGTGGTCTGATATGTATAGAAGTAGGTCTGATATGTATAGAAGTAGGTCTGATATGTATAGAAGTAGGTCTGATATGTATAGAAGTAGGTGGTCTGATATGTATAGAAGTAGGTGGTCTGATATGTATAGAAGTAGGTCTGATATGTATAGAAGTAGGTCTGATATGTATAGAAGTAGGTCTGATATGTATAGAAGTAGGTCTGATATGTATAGAAGTAGGTCTGATATGTATAGAAGTAGGTCTGATATGTATAGAAGTAGGTCTGATATGTATAGAAGTAGGTCTGATATGTATAGAAGTAGGTCTGATATGTATAGAAGTAGGTCTGATATGTATAGAAGTAGGTCTGATATGTATAGAAGTAGGTCTGATATGTATAGAAGTAGGTGGTCTGATATGTATAGAAGTAGGTGGTCTGATATGTATAGAAGTAGGTCTGATATGTATAGAAGTAGGTGGTCTGATATGTATAGAAGTAGGTGGTCTGATATGTATAGAAGTAGGTCTGATATGTATAGAAGTAGGTCTGATATGTATAGAAGTAGGTCTGATATGTATAGAAGTAGGTCTGATATGTATAGAAGTAGGTCTGATATGTATAGAAGTAGGTCATCTGCGCGACATTTTCAGGATTTTTCAAAAATTGCAGACCGACCCACTGTTTCAGAAACCAGTGGTCTACCATAGGTTAGTCTCAGAAACCAGTGGTCTACCACAGGTTAGTCTCAGAAACCAGTGGTCTACCATAGGTTAGTCTCAGAAACCAGTGGTCTACCATAGGTTAGTCTCAGAAACCAGTGGTCTACCACAGGTTAGTCTCAGAAACCAGTGGTCTACCATAGGTTAGTCTCAGAAACCAGTGGTCTACCACAGGTTAGTCTCAGAAACCAGTGGTCTACCATAGGTTAGTCTCAGAAACCAGTGGTCTACCATAGGTTAGTCTCAGAAACCAGTGGTCTACCATTGGTTAGTCTCAGAAACCAGTGGTCTACCATAGGTTAGTCTCAGAAACCAGTGGTCTACCATAGGTTAGTCTCAGAAACCAGTGGTCTACCATAGGTTAGTCTCAGAAACCAGTGGTCTACCATTGGTTAGTCTCAGAAACCAGTGGTCTACCATAGGTTAGTCTCAGAAACCAGTGGTCTACCATAGGTTAGTCTCAGAAACCAGTGGTCTACCATAGGTTAGTCTCAGAAACCAGTGGTCTACCATAGGTTAGTCTCAGAAACCAGTGGTCTACCACAGGTTAGTCTCAGAAACCAGTGGTCTACCATAGGTTAGTCTCAGAAACCAGTGGTCTACCACAGGTTAGTCTCAGAAACCAGTGGTCTACCATAGGTTAGTCTCAGAAACCAGTGGTCTACCATAGGTTAGTCTCAGAAACCAGTGGTCTACCATTGGTTAGTCTCAGAAACCAGTGGTCTACCATAGGTTAGTCTCAGAAACCAGTGGTCTACCATAGGTTAGTCTCAGAAACCAGTGGTCTACCATAGGTTAGTCTCAGAAACCAGTGGTCTACCATTGGTTAGTCTCAGAAACCAGTGGTCTACCATAGGTTAGTCTCAGAAACCAGTGGTCTACCATAGGTTAGTCTCAGAAACCAGTGGTCTACCATAGGTTAGTCTCAGAAACCAGTGGTCTACCATAGGTTAGTCTCAGAAACCAGTGGTCTACCATAGGTTAGTCTCAGAAACCAGTGGTCTACCACAGGTTAGTCTCAGAAACCAGTGGTCTACCATAGGTTAGTCTCAGAAACCAGTGGTCTACCATAGGTTAGTCTCAGAAACCAGTGGTCTACCATAGGTTAGTCTCAGAAACCAGTGGTCTACCACAGGTTAGTCTCAGAAACCAGTGGTCTACCATAGGTTAGTCTCAGAAACCAGTGGTCTACCATAGGTTAGTCTCAGAAACCAGTGGTCTACCACAGGTTAGTCTCAGAAACCAGTGGTCTACCATAGGTTAGTCTCAGAAACCAGTGGTCTACCATAGGTTAGTCTCAGAAACCAGTGGTCTACCATAGGTTAGTCTCAGAAACCAGTGGTCTACCATTGGTTAGTCTCAGAAACCAGTGGTCTACCATTGGTTAGTCTCAGAAACCAGTGGTCTACCATAGGTTAGTCTCAGAAACCAGTGGTCTACCATAGGTTAGTCTCAGAAACCAGTGGTCTACCACAGGTTAGTCTCAGAAACCAGTGGTCTACCATAGGTTAGTCTCAGAAACCAGTGGTCTACCACAGGTTAGTCTCAGAAACCAGTGGTCTACCATAGGTTAGTCTCAGAAACCAGTGGTCTACCACAGGTTAGTCTCAGAAACCAGTGGTCTACCATATGTTAGTCTCAGAAACCAGTGGTCTACCACAGGTTAGTCTCAGAAACCAGTGGTCTACCATTGGTTAGTCTCAGAAACCAGTGGTCTACCACAGGTTAGTCTCAGAAACCAGTGGTCTACCACAGGTTAGTCTCAGAAACCAGTGGTCTACCATTGGTTAGTCTCAGAAACCAGTGGTCTACCATTGGTTAAGGTGGTTGCACACCGGCCGCATTTTTTCGGAAAACCCGATGGAGAAATGCCGCTAAAAATCCGAATTCGCATCCGATTCGTGCCCGGTGTGTGGCCCGGTGTGTGGCCCGGTGTGTGGAGACCTTTAGTCTTGGAAACCCAGACATTTATATTTCCAGGAATGAAAACTTCAATTCGGCATACAGCAGCGCTAACGTCGCTCACTCTCTGCTGATTTCTGATCGTCTGCAGCTGTGTTGAATTGACACACACACACACACACACGTACACACACACACACTCCTCTCTGTCGCTGTAATGAATCCCCCCCCCCCAGGTGCCATTCTTCGGGCCCCTGTTCGACGGAGCCATCGTGGACTTCAGCATCCTGCCCACCATGGTTCGAGCCACGGCCGTCAACGCCAGCCGAGCTCTCAAGTCCCTCATCCCGCTCTACCAGAACTTGTATCCTTTTCACGCCCGTGTGTGTGTGCGTGTGTGTGTGTGTGTGTGTGTGTGTGTGTGTGTGTGCCCGTGTGTGTGTGCGTGTGTGTGTGCGTGTGTGTGTGCGTGTGTGTGTGCGTGTGTGTGCGTGTGTGTGTGTGCGTGTGTGTGCGTGCCAGTGCTCTTCTTCACAAGACATAGAGATGGATTGTCATCATCGGATACGATGGACAACCTTAAGCAAGCAATTGTGTGTGTGTGTTGGGGGGGGGGGGGGGGGGGGGGGGGTTGAAGCGACAACCTCCTTACATTTATATAAGGTATTTATTTGTGTGTGTGTGTGTGTGTGTGTGTGCGTGCGTGCGTGCGTGCGTGCGTGCGTGCGTGCGTGCGTGCGTGCGTGCGTGCGTGCGTGCGGTGTACTACCAGTAAGACGCCCCAAAGGGTGAGGTCGCGTCCACCTGGGTGACGGCAGACTGCTGGGCTGGCGCTTTGGCATGGGGGGGGTCAGATCAACATATGGAATGAATTCTGTACTGGCCATATATGGAGCGTGTCTTGAGTGTTAAGGGTTTGATGAGGTCAGATCGACATATGGAATGTCAGAACAGGTCAGATCTCCATATATGGAGATCTAAGGGTTTGTTTCTAAGGGACCATGTATGGAGGTGTGATGGACATAAATTCCCAGTGGAAGTAATTTGTAAACCTAGGTATGTATAGGTATTAAACCTAGGTATGTATAGGTATTAATAGGTAAACCTAGGTATGTATAGGGTATAGGGTAGGTATGTATAGGGTATAGGGTAGGTATGTATAGGGTATAGGGTAGGTATGTATAGGTATTTGTCCGTTCTATTTGGGTCCCACCTATTTTGAACACTGGTTGATTCCTCTGTAACCGTGATCGCTTTTGGAAGGTCATAACTTTGGTCTTCTTCATATTTACTGTCAGGGCCCAGGTCTGACAGTACTGATGAAGAATGTCCAGGCTTTGCTGAAGACCTTCTCTAGTTGGGGGACAGTATGACTAGGTCATCTGCATAAAATAGACACTTAATGTCTGTGTCAAGTAAGGGTGAGACCAGTGCTGCTGATTGTTCTAATAACTGTGCCATCTCTCTCTCAGTCTCTCTCTCTCTCTCTCTCTCTCTCTCTCTCTCTCTCTCTCTCTCTCTCTCTCTCTCTCTCTCTCTCTCTCTCTCTCTCTCTCTCTCTCTCACAGTCTCATTTCTTGTACCGAGCAGAAGCGTGTTGAGGCTCCGTACACACATAAAGAACAACTGTTCTGTGCTCTGCCTGTGTTTTCATGGCCAAACACTTGTGTTTGATTGGGGGGAGGGGGGTGCAATCAAACCTCATTAGATCTTTATCTCTTGAGAGCGTGAAATTAATGTTACTCTCTCAAGACTTAAATTAGTGTTAAACATTAATGCACCAGAAGTCTACGCAATTAGAGAACGTAGAATAATTGTTATTTTGTGTCTGTTGTCTCTCCTAATGGTGTCTGTTGTCTCTCCTAATGGTGTCTGTTGTCTCTCCTAATGGTGTCTGTTGTCTCTCCTAATGGTGTCTGTTGTCTCTCCTAATGGTGTCTGTTGTCTCTCCTAATGGTGTCTGTTGTCTCTCCTAATGGTGTCTGTTGTCTCTCCTAATGGTGTCTGTTGTCTCTCCTAATGGTGTCTGTTGTCTCTCCTAATGGTGTCTGTTGTCTCTCCTAATGGTGTCTGTTGTCTCTCCTAATGGTGTCTGTTGTCTCTCCTAATGGTGCCTGTTGTCTCTCCTAATGGTGTCTGTTGTCTCTCCTAATGGTGCCTGTTGTCTCTCCTAATGGTGCCTGTTGTCTCTCCTAATGGTGTCTGTTGTCTCTCCTAATGGTGTCTGTTGTCTCCTAATGGTGTCTGTTGTCTCTCCTAATGGTGTCTGTTGTCTCTCCTAATGGTGTCTGTTGTCTCTCCTAATGGTGCCTGTTGTCTCTCCTAATGGTGTCTGTTGTCTCTCCTATGGTGTCTGTTGTCTCTCCTAATGGTGTCTGTTGTCTCTCCTAATGGTGTCTGTTGTCTCCTAATGGTGTCTGTTGTCTCTCCTAATGGTGTCTGTTGTCTCTCCTAATGGTGCCTGTTGTCTCTCCTAATGGTGTCTGTTGTCTCTCCTAATGGTGTCTGTTGACTCTCCTAATGGTGCCTGTTGTCTCTCCTAATGGTGTCTGTTGTCTCTCCTAATGGTGTCTGTTGTCTCTCCCTAATGGTGCCTGTTGTCTCTCCTAATGGTGTCTGTTGTCTCTCCTAATGGTGCCTGTTGTCTCTCCTAATGGTGTCTGTTGTCTCTCCTAATGGTGTCTGTTGTCTCTCCTAATGGTGTCTGTTGTCTCTCCTAATGGTGTCTGTTGTCTCTCCTAATGGTGTCTGTTGTCTCTCCTAATGGTGCCTGTTGTCTCTCCTAATGGTGTCTGTTGTCTCTCCTAATGGTGTCTGTTGTCTCTCCTAATGGTGTCTGTTGTCTCTCCTAATGGTGTCTGTTGTCTCTCCTAATGGTGTCTGTTGTCTCTCCTAATGGTGTCTGTTGTCTCTCCTAATGGTGCCTGTTGTCTCTCCTAATGGTGTCTGGTTGTCTCTCCTAATGGTGTCTGTTGTCTCTCCTAATGGTGTCTGTTGTCTCTCCTAATGGTGTCTGTTGTCTCTCCTAATGGTGTCTGTTGTCTCTCCTAATGGTGTCCTGTTGTCTCTCCTAATGGTGTCTGTTGTCTCTCCTAATGGTGTCTGTTGTCTCTCCTAATGGTGTCTGTTGTCTCTCCTAATGGTGTCTGTTGTCTCTCCTAATGGTGTCTGTTGTCTCTCCTAATGGTGTCTGTTGTCTCTCCTAATGGTGTCTGTTGTCTCTCCTAATGGTGTCTGTTGTCTCTCCTAATGGTGTCTGTTGTCTCTCCTAATGGTGCCTGTTGTCTCTCCTAATGGTGTCTGTTGTCTCTCCTAATGGTGTCTGTTGTCTCTCCTAATGGTGTCTGTTGTCTCTCCTAATGGTGTCTGTTGTCTCTCCTAATGGTGTCTGTTGTCTGCCTCCTAATGGTGTCTGTTGTCTCTCCTAATGGTGTCTGTTGTCTCTCCTAATGGTGTCTGTTGTCTCTCCTAATGGTGTCTGTTGTCTCTCCTAATGGTGTCTGTTGTCTCTCCTAATGGTGTCTGTTGTCTCTCCTAATGGTGTCTGTTGTCTCTCCTAATGGTGTCTGTTGTCTCTCCTAATGGTGTCTGTTGTCTCTCCTAATGGTG
>NW_027637126.1:0-34089 GCF_951216825.1 Electrona antarctica | reverse complement strand
GAACAACATTATGAGGACAAGATTACTGAACTCTTAGCCCTCTTAGAGAATAGAACCTGTGAAGACCCACAGAAGGCCTGGCTAGCAGGTAAGAAGCTAGCGTTAGCCAGCATTCGCGGGGGTCTTAGGACCCCTGTCATGACCTCTCTTAAACGTAGAGTTCCAGACTCCTTTTGGCACCAGGTCACCCATCTGGAACCATGGGTAGCCCCCCTCTCCCAGATCTCAGTCCCCCAGGTGGACGTTCTAGATATTCACCCTGACGAGGAGTCTATCCTCCTATTCACCCCGGTACCTTCTCCTACTAGTCCAGGGCAGGCTCTTTCATCCCCCAGTACACTGGACACCACGCTACCTTTAGAGGGCTCTCCCTCGGACTCCCTGCTCCTAGAGAGCTTGCAGGAGCTCCCTTCTGGTCAAGATCCAGCCTGTCTCCCATTATCTCCCACTATTTCTATTAAACGCCTGCTTGAGGCTTCTCTCCTGATAGATAATAAAGGAGGCTTAGTAGTCACAGGGGAGACTCCCTCCCCGGCCGTAGCGCAACTTTCCAAGACCGTGCCTTTACGTACTATCCATCACCTGGGTAAGGATAATAGAGATAAGTGGTTACTAGAACCGGCACGCCCTACAATCCTAATCGGAGATAGCAATATTAAATGGCTTCCGGTTATTATGGACAATAGAATTCAGGTAGAGGTGTACCCAGGGGCCTCGATGTTCCATGCGGCAACCATCCTCAGCAAACTTCCTAAGGCCTTCCCGAATACCATGCACCTCGTCGTAGCGTTTGGGTTCAACAACAGTCAAGGGTTTACTCTCAAACTATTTGAGAAATGTATTCTCACCATACGCAAAGTGGCCGCTGCAAAGTTCCCAAGGGCTAAAGTCCTGTTCCCCTTGATTAATTATTCCCGGACGCTTCCTCCCAACTTACAAGACAATATCCGTTCCATCAATGCTCTCATGGGTGTGCACCCTTCCATCCCAGCCATCCCCTTGAGGGAGTTCGAAACCCAAGGGGACAAAGTCCATTGGACACCGGAAACAGGAGCCCGCATCTGGAAACTCTGGCAAGTTTACTTGAACTAAAACCTAGCCACCCTCTGCTAAAAAAAAGTTAGGAAAGGAATCTGGCACTTCCTACTCTGGATTGCTATTTATTTTAGGTATTATTTTCCCTCCAAGAGAGGATGGCACCTCTGTCCCCCTACCCCCTTGTCCTTTAGTTCTGTCCTTTCCGGTCAGGTAGGAGCCAGGAGGTGGTTACCATGGGGACCAGAGGAACGCATGGAAATCAGACCTCACGTGTAAGGACCTCCTTAATTTCTGTCTACCAGGATTTAGAATTTTCCTCCTAGCACACTTCTCACTCCTCCCTCTCCTTTCCGCCTGTTATTACACCCTGGCTACTGCTGTATTATAGTTATTATAGTAGTTATTTCCACCTTGGTCTACCTCATACGGAGGATGCCATAGATTACTTACCTTACATCACTGGATCAGTCGGATCCCTGCCTCCTCAGGCGCTCTGTCAAACCTTAGTTGTTCCTAGTCCCTCGGCCCTCCCTTACCCGGCCACACCGTATATTAAATAAATATCATCATTATGATCATTATATACGTCATATTCAGCCTCTTCAGGCTTATCCCTTGACCCCCAGTAACTTCCACAATTACTTCATAATCACCTCACATCAGCCCCATATGGACCTTAGTAAATGGTCTTGTCAGACCAACTCTCCCTCATCGGTCCTTGTCTTCCCAGTGGGTGCACGATCTGGCTGGCCATGTCAAGGAGTAAACTCAACTAAGGAAGATCGGATGTGACCTTTGGGGAATTTACACACCCACATGTCTGGCCATTTCTGCCTCTCCACCTCCCTTAGAAAATTGTGGATAATAAATCCCACATTATTCCTCTATGTCACTTAGGACCTGCTAGTGGGGTTGGCCAGTAAACAGGATGCATAGCACAGTGCCCTTACCCTATTCCCAATAGATCCTTGGCCTTGCCTTGTCTCTGGGTAGACCTAAGCGAGATCCGGGCCTGGATCGCTCGTCCCCGGTCCTCTATAGGGTTTCTCTTTGTCACAACCTAACCCTAACCCTAACCCTAACCCTAACCCTAACCCTAACCCTAACCCTAACCCTAACCCTAACCCTAACCCTAACCCTAACCCTAACCCTAACCCTAACCCAAGAACCTTCCTTAGAAAAACACATGACACATTTCTAGAGGTGAAAGAAAGGGACCAGAGTCCCAAACTAGCTTTGGTTACTACCTATTCGACCCTAAGCAGGTTAACAAACATGAAAATAAAGAGGAATTTTGCAAATAGGACGGATGACCTACTTAACGGATACAAAATTATACCAGCATATAGGAAGAACAAAAACTTGAAAGATTACCTTGTACATAGCAAACTAAAGGAGACAGACAGACCGATACGCAAGAAACCGGATTACTTCAGACCTAAACAACAAGTGAAAAATAGAACCACAATGAGAATGGTGGGAATAAATCAAATCATACAGGCTAATACTAGTAACTGTGTCTATCTAATTACATGCAACAAATGCAACCTACAATATGTGGGTGAAACTAGAAACACAATAGCAGATAGACTAAACCAACATAGATATAATATAAATAATGCAAAAGAAACAACTTTATTAATTGTTCAACATTTCATGACCCATGGGATTAGTGCCTTGGAGGTTTGTGGATTAGAATCTAATCAAACCTGGACAGAGGGGGAAAGGAGATATGCCGAGAAGCAGTGGATTTTAAAATTAAACACCAAATTTCCACACGGCTTAAACAATACCAATCCAATAGGCCCACAGGGAACAGCTTAGTATACAAACCCTTAAATGCTAAACTCCTAAATGGCCCTTAATTAGAACAGAGCCAGGACAATAGCAGTAACACAAAGCCATTCAGATTCAAAATCAGACCAATATGGTCTGAGGTTGACACTAATGGGCTTGATGGGTGGACCTAATCCCCTCAAAAGTCTCATCATCAAGGTTGAATCATCAATCAACACTTTAATCATTGACCTCAGAGGTATACGACTAATTAATTGCCCAGACTCTTCTTCAACCAAGATGGCGAAAGCAAACATTCTTTGTTCGGTACTCATACAATAGTTTGGTACAAAACACTGAAGTCCTTAAACCAGAAACCTAACCCTAACCCTAACCCTAACCCTAACCCTAACCCTAACCCTAACCCTAACCCTAACCCTAACCCTAACCCTAACCCTAACCCTAACCCTAACCCTAACCCTAACCCTAAATAAGCCCAGTTTGGCCCTGTTCACTTTTGCTTAGCAGAGTCTGTATCTTCAAAACTAGACACTCTGCAGGCCTATAAGCTTGGCTGGGGGCAGAGAAGCAGAGTCTGAGCAGCTACAGGAAGGATGGAGGGGTTCAGACAAGGTTTTCCAACTCCGTGCCTAAATGTCACTTTCACAGCGAAATAAGCCCAGTTTGGCCCTGTTCACTTTTGCTTAGCAGAGTCTGTATCTTCAAAACTAGACACTCTGCAGGCCTATAAGCTTGGCTGGGGGCAGAGAAGCAGAGTCTGAGCAGCTACAGGAAGGATGGAGGGGTTCAGACAAGGTTTTCCAACTCCGTGCCTAAATGTCACTTTCACAGCGAAATAAGCCCAGTTTGGCCCTGTTCACTTTTGCTTAGCAGAGTCTGTATCTTCAAAACTAGACACTCTGCAGGCCTATAAGCTTGGCTGGGGGCAGAGAAGCAGAGTCTGAGCAGCTACAGGAAGGATGGAGGGGTTCAGACAAGGTTTTCCAACTCCGTGCCTAAATGTCACTTTCACAGCGAAATAAGCCCAGTTTGGCCCTGTTCACTTTTGCTTAGCAGAGTCTGTATCTTCAAAACTAGACACTCTGCAGGCCTATAAGCTTGGCTGGGGGCAGAGAAGCAGAGTCTGAGCAGCTACAGGAAGGATGGAGGGGTTCAGACAAGGTTTTCCAACTCCGTGCCTAAATGTCACTTTCACAGCGAAATAAGCCCAGTTTGGCCCTGTTCACTTTTGCTTAGCAGAGTCTGTATCTTCAAAACTAGACACTCTGCAGGCCTATAAGCTTGGCTGGGGGCAGAGAAGCAGAGTCTGAGCAGCTACAGGAAGGATGGAGGGGTTCAGACAAGGTTTTCCAACTCCGTGCCTAAATGTCACTTTCACAGCGAAATAAGCCCAGTTTGGCCCTGTTCACTTTTGCTTAGCAGAGTCTGTATCTTCAAAACTAGACACTCTGCAGGCCTATAAGCTTGGCTGGGGGCAGAGAAGCAGAGTCTGAGCAGCTACAGGAAGGATGGAGGGGTTCAGACAAGGTTTTCCAACTCCGTGCCTAAATGTCACTTTCACAGCGAAATAAGCCCAGTTTGGCCCTGTTCACTTTTGCTTAGCAGAGTCTGTATCTTCAAAACTAGACACTCTGCAGGCCTATAAGCTTGGCTGGGGGCAGAGAAGCAGAGTCTGAGCAGCTACAGGAAGGATGGAGGGGTTCAGACAAGGTTTTCCAACTCCGTGCCTAAATGTCACTTTCACAGCGAAATAAGCCCAGTTTGGCCCTGTTCACTTTTGCTTAGCAGAGTCTGTATCTTCAAAACTAGACACTCTGCAGGCCTATAAGCTTGGCTGGGGGCAGAGAAGCAGAGTCTGAGCAGCTACAGGAAGGATGGAGGGGTTCAGACAAGGTTTTCCAACTCCGTGCCTAAATGTCACTTTCACAGCGAAATAAGCCCAGTTTGGCCCTGTTCACTTTTGCTTAGCAGAGTCTGTATCTTCAAAACTAGACACTCTGCAGGCCTATAAGCTTGGCTGGGGGCAGAGAAGCAGAGTCTGAGCAGCTACAGGAAGGATGGAGGGGTTCAGACAAGGTTTTCCAACTCCGTGCCTAAATGTCACTTTCACAGCGAAATAAGCCCAGTTTGGCCCTGTTCACTTTTGCTTAGCAGAGTCTGTATCTTCAAAACTAGACACTCTGCAGGCCTATAAGCTTGGCTGGGGGCAGAGAAGCAGAGTCTGAGCAGCTACAGGAAGGATGGAGGGGTTCAGACAAGGTTTTCCAACTCCGTGCCTAAATGTCACTTTCACAGCGAAATAAGCCCAGTTTGGCCCTGTTCACTTTTGCTTAGCAGAGTCTGTATCTTCAAAACTAGACACTCTGCAGGCCTATAAGCTTGGCTGGGGGCAGAGAAGCAGAGTCTGAGCAGCTACAGGAAGGATGGAGGGGTTCAGACAAGGTTTTCCAACTCCGTGCCTAAATGTCACTTTCACAGCGAAATAAGCCCAGTTTGGCCCTGTTCACTTTTGCTTAGCAGAGTCTGTATCTTCAAAACTAGACACTCTGCAGGCCTATAAGCTTGGCTGGGGGCAGAGAAGCAGAGTCTGAGCAGCTACAGGAAGGATGGAGGGGTTCAGACAAGGTTTTCCAACTCCGTGCCTAAATGTCACTTTCACAGCGAAATAAGCCCAGTTTGGCCCTGTTCACTTTTGCTTAGCAGAGTCTGTATCTTCAAAACTAGACACTCTGCAGGCCTATAAGCTTGGCTGGGGGCAGAGAAGCAGAGTCTGAGCAGCTACAGGAAGGATGGAGGGGTTCAGACAAGGTTTTCCAACTCCGTGCCTAAATGTCACTTTCACAGCGAAATAAGCCCAGTTTGGCCCTGTTCACTTTTGCTTAGCAGAGTCTGTATCTTCAAAACTAGACACTCTGCAGGCCTATAAGCTTGGCTGGGGGCAGAGAAGCAGAGTCTGAGCAGCTACAGGAAGGATGGAGGGGTTCAGACAAGGTTTTCCAACTCCGTGCCTAAATGTCACTTTCACAGCGAAATAAGCCCAGTTTGGCCCTGTTCACTTTTGCTTAGCAGAGTCTGTATCTTCAAAACTAGACACTCTGCAGGCCTATAAGCTTGGCTGGGGGCAGAGAAGCAGAGTCTGAGCAGCTACAGGAAGGATGGAGGGGTTCAGACAAGGTTTTCCAACTCCGTGCCTAAATGTCACTTTCACAGCGAAATAAGCCCAGTTTGGCCCTGTTCACTTTTGCTTAGCAGAGTCTGTATCTTCAAAACTAGACACTCTGCAGGCCTATAAGCTTGGCTGGGGGCAGAGAAGCAGAGTCTGAGCAGCTACAGGAAGGATGGAGGGGTTCAGACAAGGTTTTCCAACTCCGTGCCTAAATGTCACTTTCACAGCGAAATAAGCCCAGTTTGGCCCTGTTCACTTTTGCTTAGCAGAGTCTGTATCTTCAAAACTAGACACTCTGCAGGCCTATAAGCTTGGCTGGGGGCAGAGAAGCAGAGTCTGAGCAGCTACAGGAAGGATGGAGGGGTTCAGACAAGGTTTTCCAACTCCGTGCCTAAATGTCACTTTCACAGCGAAATAAGCCCAGTTTGGCCCTGTTCACTTTTGCTTAGCAGAGTCTGTATCTTCAAAACTAGACACTCTGCAGGCCTATAAGCTTGGCTGGGGGCAGAGAAGCAGAGTCTGAGCAGCTACAGGAAGGATGGAGGGGTTCAGACAAGGTTTTCCAACTCCGTGCCTAAATGTCACTTTCACAGCGAAATAAGCCCAGTTTGGCCCTGTTCACTTTTGCTTAGCAGAGTCTGTATCTTCAAAACTAGACACTCTGCAGGCCTATAAGCTTGGCTGGGGGCAGAGAAGCAGAGTCTGAGCAGCTACAGGAAGGATGGAGGGGTTCAGACAAGGTTTTCCAACTCCGTGCCTAAATGTCACTTTCACAGCGAAATAAGCCCAGTTTGGCCCTGTTCACTTTTGCTTAGCAGAGTCTGTATCTTCAAAACTAGACACTCTGCAGGCCTATAAGCTTGGCTGGGGGCAGAGAAGCAGAGTCTGAGCAGCTACAGGAAGGATGGAGGGGTTCAGACAAGGTTTTCCAACTCCGTGCCTAAATGTCACTTTCACAGCGAAATAAGCCCAGTTTGGCCCTGTTCACTTTTGCTTAGCAGAGTCTGTATCTTCAAAACTAGACACTCTGCAGGCCTATAAGCTTGGCTGGGGGCAGAGAAGCAGAGTCTGAGCAGCTACAGGAAGGATGGAGGGGTTCAGACAAGGTTTTCCAACTCCGTGCCTAAATGTCACTTTCACAGCGAAATAAGCCCAGTTTGGCCCTGTTCACTTTTGCTTAGCAGAGTCTGTATCTTCAAAACTAGACACTCTGCAGGCCTATAAGCTTGGCTGGGGGCAGAGAAGCAGAGTCTGAGCAGCTACAGGAAGGATGGAGGGGTTCAGACAAGGTTTTCCAAGTCCGTGCCTAAATGTCACTTTCACAGCGAAATAAGCCCAGTTTGGCCCTGTTCACTTTTGCTTAGCAGAGTCTGTATCTTCAAAACTAGACACTCTGCAGGCCTATATCAGCCCAATATCAATATCAGCCCAATATCAATATCAGCCCAATATCAATATCAGCCCAATATCAATATCAGCCCAATATCAATATCAGCCCAATATCAATATCAGCCCAATATCAATATCAGCCCAATATCAATATCAGCCCAATATCAATATCAGCCCAATATCAATATCAGCCCAATATCAATATCAGCCCAATATCAATATCAGCCCAATATCAATATCAGCCCAATATCAATATCAGCCCAATATCAATATCAGCCCAATATCAATATCAGCCCAATATCAATATCAGCCCAATATCAATATCAGCCCAATATCAACCAATATCAATATCAGCCCAATATCAATATCAGCCCAATATCAATATCAGCCCAATATCAATATCAGCCCAATATCAGCCCAATATCAATATCAGCCCAATATCAATATCAGCCCAATATCAATATCAGCCCAATATCAATATCAGCCCAATATCAATATCAGCCCAATATCAGCATCAGCCCAATATCAGCATCAGCCCAATATCAGCATCAGCCCAATATCAGCATCAGCCCAATATCAGCATCAGCCCAATATCAGCATCAGCCCAATATCAGCATCAGCCCAATATCAGCATCAGCCCAATATCAGCATCAGCCCAATATCAGCATCAGCCCAATATCAGCATCAGCCCAATATCAGCATCAGCCCAATATCAGCATCAGCCCAATATCAGCATCAGCCCAATATCAGCATCAGCCCAATATCAGCATCAGCCCAATATCAGCATCAGCCCAATATCAGCATCAGCCCAATATCAGCATCAGCCCAATATCAGCATCAGCCCAATATCAGCATCAGCCCAATATCAGCATCAGCCCAATATCAGCATCAGCCCAATATCAGCATCAGCCCAATATCAGCATCAGCCCAATATCAGCATCAGCCCAATATCAGCATCAGCCCAATATCAGCATCAGCCCAATATCAGCATCAGCCCAATATCAGCATCAGCCCAATATCAGCATCAGCCCAATATCAGCATCAGCCCAATATCAGCATCAGCCCAATATCAGCATCAGCCCAATATCAGCATCAGCTGATATTATATCATATTGGGCTGCTTCTCTGCCCCCAGCCAAGCTTATAGGCCTGCAGAGTGTCTAGTTTTGAAGATACAGACTCTGCTAAGCAAAAGTGAACAGGGCCAAACTGGGCTTATTTCGCTGTGAAAGTGACATTTAGGCACGGAGTTGGAAAACCTTGTCTGAACCCCTCCATCCTTCCTGTAGCTGCTCAGACTCTGCTTCTCTGCCCCCAGCCAAGCTTATAGGCCTGCAGAGTGTCTAGTTTTGAAGATACAGACTCTGCTAAGCAAAAGTGAACAGGGCCAAACTGGGCTTATTTCGCTGTGAAAGTGACATTTAGGCACGGAGTTGGAAAACCTTGTCTGAACCCCTCCATCCTTCCTGTAGCTGCTCAGACTCTGCTTCTCTGCCCCCAGCCAAGCTTATAGGCCTGCAGAGTGTCTAGTTTTGAAGATACAGACTCTGCTAAGCAAAAGTGAACAGGGCCAAACTGGGCTTATTTCGCTGTGAAAGTGACATTTAGGCACGGAGTTGGAAAACCTTGTCTGAACCCCTCCATCCTTCCTGTAGCTGCTCAGACTCTGCTTCTCTGCCCCCAGCCAAGCTTATAGGCCTGCAGAGTGTCTAGTTTTGAAGATACAGACTCTGCTAAGCAAAAGTGAACAGGGCCAAACTGGGCTTATTTCGCTGTGAAAGTGACATTTAGGCACGGAGTTGGAAAACCTTGTCTGAACCCCTCCATCCTTCCTGTAGCTGCTCAGACTCTGCTTCTCTGCCCCCAGCCAAGCTTATAGGCCTGCAGAGTGTCTAGTTTTGAAGATACAGACTCTGCTAAGAAAAAGTGAACAGGGCCAAACTGGGCTTATTTCGCTGTGAAAGTGACATTTAGGCACGGAGTTGGAAAACCTTGTCTGAACCCCTCCATCCTTCCTGTAGCTGCTCAGACTCTGCTTCTCTGCCCCCAGCCAAGCTTATAGGCCTGCAGAGTGTCTAGTTTTGAAGATACAGACTCTGCTAAGCAAAAGTGAACAGGGCCAAACTGGGCTTATTTCGCTGTGAAAGTGACATTTAGGCACGGAGTTGGAAAACCTTGTCTGAACCCCTCCATCCTTCCTGTAGCTGCTCAGACTCTGCTTCTCTGCCCCCAGCCAAGCTTATAGGCCTGCAGAGTGTCTAGTTTTGAAGATACAGACTCTGCTAAGAAAAAGTGAACAGGGCCAAACTGGGCTTATTTCGCTGTGAAAGTGACATTTAGGCACGGAGTTGGAAAACCTTGTCTGAACCCCTCCATCCTTCCTGTAGCTGCTCAGACTCTGCTTCTCTGCCCCCAGCCAAGCTTATAGGCCTGCAGAGTGTCTAGTTTTGAAGATACAGACTCTGCTAAGCAAAAGTGAACAGGGCCAAACTGGGCTTATTTCGCTGTGAAAGTGACATTTAGGCACGGAGTTGGAAAACCTTGTCTGAACCCCTCCATCCTTCCTGTAGCTGCTCAGACTCTGCTTCTCTGCCCCCAGCCAAGCTTATAGGCCTGCAGAGTGTCTAGTTTTGAAGATACAGACTCTGCTAAGCAAAAGTGAACAGGGCCAAACTGGGCTTATTTCGCTGTGAAAGTGACATTTAGGCACGGAGTTGGAAAACCTTGTCTGAACCCCTCCATCCTTCCTGTAGCTGCTCAGACTCTGCTTCTCTGCCCCCAGCCAAGCTTATAGGCCTGCAGAGTGTCTAGTTTTGAAGATACAGACTCTGCTAAGCAAAAGTGAACAGGGCCAAACTGGGCTTATTTCGCTGTGAAAGTGACATTTAGGCACGGAGTTGGAAAACCTTGTCTGAACCCCTCCATCCTTCCTGTAGCTGCTCAGACTCTGCTTCTCTGCCCCCAGCCAAGCTTATAGGCCTGCAGAGTGTCTAGTTTTGAAGATACAGACTCTGCTAAGCAAAAGTGAACAGGGCCAAACTGGGCTTATTTCGCTGTGAAAGTGACATTTAGGCACGGAGTTGGAAAACCTTGTCTGAACCCCTCCATCCTTCCTGTAGCTGCTCAGACTCTGCTTCTCTGCCCCCAGCCAAGCTTATAGGCCTGCAGAGTGTCTAGTTTTGAAGATACAGACTCTGCTAAGCAAAAGTGAACAGGGCCAAACTGGGCTTATTTCGCTGTGAAAGTGACATTTAGGCACGGAGTTGGAAAACCTTGTCTGAACCCCTCCATCCTTCCTGTAGCTGCTCAGACTCTGCTTCTCTGCCCCCAGCCAAGCTTATAGGCCTGCAGAGTGTCTAGTTTTGAAGATACAGACTCTGCTAAGAAAAAGTGAACAGGGCCAAACTGGGCTTATTTCGCTGTGAAAGTGACATTTAGGCACGGAGTTGGAAAACCTTGTCTGAACCCCTCCATCCTTCCTGTAGCTGCTCAGACTCTGCTTCTCTGCCCCCAGCCAAGCTTATAGGCCTGCAGAGTGTCTAGTTTTGAAGATACAGACTCTGCTAAGCAAAAGTGAACAGGGCCAAACTGGGCTTATTTCGCTGTGAAAGTGACATTTAGGCACGGAGTTGGAAAACCTTGTCTGAACCCCTCCATCCTTCCTGTAGCTGCTCAGACTCTGCTTCTCTGCCCCAGCCAAGCTTATAGGCCTGCAGAGTGTCTAGTTTTGAAGATACAGACTCTGCTAAGCAAAAGTGAACAGGGCCAAACTGGGCTTATTTCGCTGTGAAAGTGACATTTAGGCACGGAGTTGGAAAACCTTGTCTGAACCCCTCCATCCTTCCTGTAGCTGCTCAGACTCTGCTTCTCTGCCCCCAGCCAAGCTTATAGGCCTGCAGAGTGTCTAGTTTTGAAGATACAGACTCTGCTAAGCAAAAGTGAACAGGGCCAAACTGGGCTTATTTCGCTGTGAAAGTGACATTTAGGCACGGAGTTGGAAAACCTTGTCTGAACCCCTCCATCCTTCCTGTAGCTGCTCAGACTCTGCTTCTCTGCCCCCAGCCAAGCTTATAGGCCTGCAGAGTGTCTAGTTTTGAAGATACAGACTCTGCTAAGCAAAAGTGAACAGGGCCAAACTGGGCTTATTTCGCTGTGAAAGTGACATTTAGGCACGGAGTTGGAAAACCTTGTCTGAACCCCTCCATCCTTCCTGTAGCTGCTCAGACTCTGCTTCTCTGCCCCCAGCCAAGCTTATAGGCCTGCAGAGTGTCTAGTTTTGAAGATACAGACTCTGCTAAGCAAAAGTGAACAGGGCCAAACTGGGCTTATTTCGCTGTGAAAGTGACATTTAGGCACGGAGTTGGAAAACCTTGTCTGAACCCCTCCATCCTTCCTGTAGCTGCTCAGACTCTGCTTCTCTGCCCCCAGCCAAGCTTATAGGCCTGCAGAGTGTCTAGTTTTGAAGATACAGACTCTGCTAAGCAAAAGTGAACAGGGCCAAACTGGGCTTATTTCGCTGTGAAAGTGACATTTAGGCACGGAGTTGGAAAACCTTGTCTGAACCCCTCCATCCTTCCTGTAGCTGCTCAGACTCTGCTTCTCTGCCCCCAGCCAAGCTTATAGGCCTGCAGAGTGTCTAGTTTTGAAGATACAGACTCTGCTAAGCAAAAGTGAACAGGGCCAAACTGGGCTTATTTCGCTGTGAAAGTGACATTTAGGCACGGAGTTGGAAAACCTTGTCTGAACCCCTCCATCCTTCCTGTAGCTGCTCAGACTCTGCTTCTCTGCCCCCAGCAAGCTTATAGGCCTGCAGAGTGTCTAGTTTTGAAGATACAGACTCTGCTAAGCAAAAGTGAACAGGGCCAAACTGGGCTTATTTCGCTGTGAAAGTGACATTTAGGCACGGAGTTGGAAAACCTTGTCTGAACCCCTCCATCCTTCCTGTAGCTGCTCAGACTCTGCTTCTCTGCCCCCAGCCAAGCTTATAGGCCTGCAGAGTGTCTAGTTTTGAAGATACAGACTCTGCTAAGCAAAAGTGAACAGGGCCAAACTGGGCTTATTTCGCTGTGAAAGTGACATTTAGGCACGGAGTTGGAAAACCTTGTCTGAACCCCTCCATCCTTCCTGTAGCTGCTCAGACTCTGCTTCTCTGCCCCAGCCAAGCTTATAGGCCTGCAGAGTGTCTAGTTTTGAAGATACAGACTCTGCTAAGCAAAAGTGAACAGGGCCAAACTGGGCTTATTTCGCTGTGAAAGTGACATTTAGGCACGGAGTTGGAAAACCTTGTCTGAACCCCTCCATCCTTCCTGTAGCTGCTCAGACTCTGCTTCTCTGCCCCAGCCAAGCTTATAGGCCTGCAGAGTGTCTAGTTTTGAAGATACAGACTCTGCTAAGCAAAAGTGAACAGGGCCAAACTGGGCTTATTTCGCTGTGAAAGTGACATTTAGGCACGGAGTTGGAAAACCTTGTCTGAACCCCTCCATCCTTCCTGTAGCTGCTCAGACTCTGCTTCTCTGCCCCCAGCCAAGCTTATAGGCCTGCAGAGTGTCTAGTTTTGAAGATACAGACTCTGCTAAGCAAAAGTGAACAGGGCCAAACTGGGCTTATTTCGCTGTGAAAGTGACATTTAGGCACGGAGTTGGAAAACCTTGTCTGAACCCCTCCATCCTTCCTGTAGCTGCTCGAGACTCTGCTTCTCTGCCCCCAGCCAAGCTTATAGGCCTGCAGAGTGTCTAGTTTTGAAGATACAGACTCTGCTAAGAAAAAGTGAACAGGGCCAAACTGGGCTTATTTCGCTGTGAAAGTGACATTTAGGCACGGAGTTGGAAAACCTTGTCTGAACCCCTCCATCCTTCCTGTAGCTGCTCAGACTCTGCTTCTCTGCCCCCAGCCAAGCTTATAGGCCTGCAGAGTGTCTAGTTTTGAAGATACAGACTCTGCTAAGCAAAAGTGAACAGGGCCAAACTGGGCTTATTTCGCTGTGAAAGTGACATTTAGGCACGGAGTTGGAAAACCTTGTCTGAACCCCTCCATCCTTCCTGTAGCTGCTCAGACTCTGCTTCTCTGCCCCCAGCCAAGCTTATAGGCCTGCAGAGTGTCTAGTTTTGAAGATACAGACTCTGCTAAGCAAAAGTGAACAGGGCCAAACTGGGCTTATTTCGCTGTGAAAGTGACATTTAGGCACGGAGTTGGAAAACCTTGTCTGAACCCCTCCATCCTTCCTGTAGCTGCTCAGACTCTGCTTCTCTGCCCCCAGCCAAGCTTATAGGCCTGCAGAGTGTCTAGTTTTGAAGATACAGACTCTGCTAAGCAAAAGTGAACAGGGCCAAACTGGGCTTATTTCGCTGTGAAAGTGACATTTAGGCACGGAGTTGGAAAACCTTGTCTGAACCCCTCCATCCTTCCTGTAGCTGCTCAGACTCTGCTTCTCTGCCCCCAGCCCAAGCTTATAGGCCTGCAGAGTGTCTAGTTTTGAAGATACAGACTCTGCTAAGCAAAAGTGAACAGGGCCAAACTGGGCTTATTTCGCTGTGAAATTACATTTAGGCACGGAGTTGGAAAACCTTGTCTGAACCCCTCCATCCTTCCTGTAGCTGCTCAGACTCTGCTTCTCTGCCCCCAGCCAAGCTTATAGGCCTGCAGAGTGTCTAGTTTTGAAGATACAGACTCTGCTAAGCAAAAGTGAACAGGGCCAAACTGGGCTTATTTCGCTGTGAAAGTGACATTTAGGCACGGAGTTGGAAAACCTTGTCTGAACCCCTCCATCCTTCCTGTAGCTGCTCAGACTCTGCTTCTCTGCCCCCAGCCAAGCTTATAGGCCTGCAGAGTGTCTAGTTTTGAAGATACAGACTCTGCTAAGCAAAAGTGAACAGGGCCAAACTGGGCTTATTTCGCTGTGAAAGTGACATTTAGGCACGGAGTTGGAAAACCTTGTCTGAACCCCTCCATCCTTCCTGTAGCTGCTCAGACTCTGCTTCTCTGCCCCCAGCCAAGCTTATAGGCCTGCAGAGTGTCTAGTTTTGAAGATACAGACTCTGCTAAGCAAAAGTGAACAGGGCCAAACTGGGCTTATTTCGCTGTGAAAGTGACATTTAGGCACGGAGTTGGAAAACCTTGTCTGAACCCCTCCATCCTTCCTGTAGCTGCTCAGACTCTGCTTCTCTGCCCCCAGCCAAGCTTATAGGCCTGCAGAGTGTCTAGTTTTGAAGATACAGACTCTGCTAAGCAAAAGTGAACAGGGCCAAACTGGGCTTATTTCGCTGTGAAAGTGACATTTAGGCACGGAGTTGGAAAACCTTGTCTGAACCCCTCCATCCTTCCTGTAGCTGCTCAGACTCTGCTTCTCTGCCCCCAGCCAAGCTTATAGGCCTGCAGAGTGTCTAGTTTTGAAGATACAGACTCTGCTAAGCAAAAGTGAACAGGGCCAAACTGGGCTTATTTCGCTGTGAAAGTGACATTTAGGCACGGAGTTGGAAAACCTTGTCTGAACCCCTCCATCCTTCCTGTAGCTGCTCAGACTCTGCTTCTCTGCCCCCAGCCAAGCTTATAGGCCTGCAGAGTGTCTAGTTTTGAAGATACAGACTCTGCTAAGCAAAAGTGAACAGGGCCAAACTGGGCTTATTTCGCTGTGAAAGTGACATTTAGGCACGGAGTTGGAAAACCTTGTCTGAACCCCTCCATCCTTCCTGTAGCTGCTCAGACTCTGCTTCTCTGCCCCCAGCCAAGCTTATAGGCCTGCAGAGTGTCTAGTTTTGAAGATACAGACTCTGCTAAGCAAAAGTGAACAGGGCCAAACTGGGCTTATTTCGCTGTGAAAGTGACATTTAGGCACGGAGTTGGAAAACCTTGTCTGAACCCCTCCATCCTTCCTGTAGCTGCTCAGACTCTGCTTCTCTGCCCCCAGCCAAGCTTATAGGCCTGCAGAGTGTCTAGTTTTGAAGATACAGACTCTGCTAAGCAAAAGTGAACAGGGCCAAACTGGGCTTATTTCGCTGTGAAAGTGACATTTAGGCACGGAGTTGGAAAACCTTGTCTGAACCCCTCCATCCTTCCTGTAGCTGCTCAGACTCTGCTTCTCTGCCCCCAGCCAAGCTTATAGGCCTGCAGAGTGTCTAGTTTTGAAGATACAGACTCTGCTAAGCAAAAGTGAACAGGGCCAAACTGGGCTTATTTCGCTGTGAAAGTGACATTTAGGCACGGAGTTGGAAAACCTTGTCTGAACCCCTCCATCCTTCCTGTAGCTGCTCAGACTCTGCTTCTCTGCCCCCAGCCAAGCTTATAGGCCTGCAGAGTGTCTAGTTTTGAAGATACAGACTCTGCTAAGCAAAAGTGAACAGGGCCAAACTGGGCTTATTTCGCTGTGAAAGTGACATTTAGGCACGGAGTTGGAAAACCTTGTCTGAACCCCTCCATCCTTCCTGTAGCTGCTCAGACTCTGCTTCTCTGCCCCCAGCCAAGCTTATAGGCCTGCAGAGTGTCTAGTTTTGAAGATACAGACTCTGCTAAGCAAAAGTGAACAGGGCCAAACTGGGCTTATTTCGCTGTGAAAGTGACATTTAGGCACGGAGTTGGAAAACCTTGTCTGAACCCCTCCATCCTTCCTGTAGCTGCTCAGACTCTGCTTCTCTGCCCCCAGCCAAGCTTATAGGCCTGCAGAGTGTCTAGTTTTGAAGATACAGACTCTGCTAAGCAAAAGTGAACAGGGCCAAACTGGGCTTATTTCGCTGTGAAAGTGACATTTAGGCACGGAGTTGGAAAACCTTGTCTGAACCCCTCCATCCTTCCTGTAGCTGCTCAGACTCTGCTTCTCTGCCCCCAGCCAAGCTTATAGGCCTGCAGAGTGTCTAGTTTTGAAGATACAGACTCTGCTAAGCAAAAGTGAACAGGGCCAAACTGGGCTTATTTCGCTGTGAAAGTGACATTTAGGCACGGAGTTGGAAAACCTTGTCTGAACCCCTCCATCCTTCCTGTAGCTGCTCAGACTCTGCTTCTCTGCCCCCAGCCAAGCTTATAGGCCTGCAGAGTGTCTAGTTTTGAAGATACAGACTCTGCTAAGCAAAAGTGAACAGGGCCAAACTGGGCTTATTTCGCTGTGAAAGTGACATTTAGGCACGGAGTTGGAAAACCTTGTCTGAACCCCTCCATCCTTCCTGTAGCTGCTCAGACTCTGCTTCTCTGCCCCCAGCCAAGCTTATAGGCCTGCAGAGTGTCTAGTTTTGAAGATACAGACTCTGCTAAGCAAAAGTGAACAGGGCCAAACTGGGCTTATTTCGCTGTGAAAGTGACATTTAGGCACGGAGTTGGAAAACCTTGTCTGAACCCCTCCATCCTTCCTGTAGCTGCTCAGACTCTGCTTCTCTGCCCCCAGCCAAGCTTATAGGCCTGCAGAGTGTCTAGTTTTGAAGATACAGACTCTGCTAAGCAAAAGTGAACAGGGCCAAACTGGGCTTATTTCGCTGTGAAAGTGACATTTAGGCACGGAGTTGGAAAACCTTGTCTGAACCCCTCCATCCTTCCTGTAGCTGCTCAGACTCTGCTTCTCTGCCCCCAGCCAAGCTTATAGGCCTGCAGAGTGTCTAGTTTTGAAGATACAGACTCTGCTAAGCAAAAGTGAACAGGGCCAAACTGGGCTTATTTCGCTGTGAAAGTGACATTTAGGCACGGAGTTGGAAAACCTTGTCTGAACCCCTCCATCCTTCCTGTAGCTGCTCAGACTCTGCTTCTCTGCCCCCAGCCAAGCTTATAGGCCTGCAGAGTGTCTAGTTTTGAAGATACAGACTCTGCTAAGCAAAAGTGAACAGGGCCAAACTGGGCTTATTTCGCTGTGAAAGTGACATTTAGGCACGGAGTTGGAAAACCTTGTCTGAACCCCTCCATCCTTCCTGTAGCTGCTCAGACTCTGCTTCTCTGCCCCCAGCCAAGCTTATAGGCCTGCAGAGTGTCTAGTTTTGAAGATACAGACTCTGCTAAGCAAAAGTGAACAGGGCCAAACTGGGCTTATTTCGCTGTGAAAGTGACATTTAGGCACGGAGTTGGAAAACCTTGTCTGAACCCCTCCATCCTTCCTGTAGCTGCTCAGACTCTGCTTCTCTGCCCCCAGCCAAGCTTATAGGCCTGCAGAGTGTCTAGTTTTGAAGATACAGACTCTGCTAAGCAAAAGTGAACAGGGCCAAACTGGGCTTATTTCGCTGTGAAAGTGACATTTAGGCACGGAGTTGGAAAACCTTGTCTGAACCCCTCCATCCTTCCTGTAGCTGCTCAGACTCTGCTTCTCTGCCCCCAGCCAAGCTTATAGGCCTGCAGAGTGTCTAGTTTTGAAGATACAGACTCTGCTAAGCAAAAGTGAACAGGGCCAAACTGGGCTTATTTCGCTGTGAAATTTCGATGTCACTTTCACAGCGAAATAAGCCCAGTTTGGCCCTGTTCACTTTTGCTTAGCAGAGTCTGTATCTTCAAAACTAGACACTCTGCAGGCCTATAAGCTTGGCTGGGGGCAGAGAAGCAGAGTCTGAGCAGCTACAGGAAGGATGGAGGGGTTCAGACAAGGTTTTCCAACTCCGTGCCTAAATGTCACTTTCACAGCGAAATAAGCCCAGTTTGGCCCTGTTCACTTTTGCTTAGCAGAGTCTGTATCTTCAAAACTAGACACTCTGCAGGCCTATAAGCTTGGCTGGGGGCAGAGAAGCAGAGTCTGAGCAGCTACAGGAAGGATGGAGGGGTTCAGACAAGGTTTTCCAACTCCGTGCCTAAATGTCACTTTCACAGCGAAATAAGCCCAGTTTGGCCCTGTTCACTTTTGCTTAGCAGAGTCTGTATCTTCAAAACTAGACACTCTGCAGGCCTATAAGCTTGGCTGGGGGCAGAGAAGCAGAGTCTGAGCAGCTACAGGAAGGATGGAGGGGTTCAGACAAGGTTTTCCAACTCCGTGCCTAAATGTCACTTTCACAGCGAAATAAGCCCAGTTTGGCCCTGTTCACTTTTGCTTAGCAGAGTCTGTATCTTCAAAACTAGACACTCTGCAGGCCTATAAGCTTGGCTGGGGGCAGAGAAGCAGAGTCTGAGCAGCTACAGGAAGGATGGAGGGGTTCAGACAAGGTTTTCCAACTCCGTGCCTAAATGTCACTTTCACAGCGAAATAAGCCCAGTTTGGCCCTGTTCACTTTTGCTTAGCAGAGTCTGTATCTTCAAAACTAGACACTCTGCAGGCCTATAAGCTTGGCTGGGGGCAGAGAAGCAGAGTCTGAGCAGCTACAGGAAGGATGGAGGGGTTCAGACAAGGTTTTCCAACTCCGTGCCTAAATGTCACTTTCACAGCGAAATAAGCCCAGTTTGGCCCTGTTCACTTTTGCTTAGCAGAGTCTGTATCTTCAAAACTAGACACTCTGCAGGCCTATAAGCTTGGCTGGGGGCAGAGAAGCAGAGTCTGAGCAGCTACAGGAAGGATGGAGGGGTTCAGACAAGGTTTTCCAACTCCGTGCCTAAATGTCACTTTCACAGCGAAATAAGCCCAGTTTGGCCCTGTTCACTTTTGCTTAGCAGAGTCTGTATCTTCAAAACTAGACACTCTGCAGGCCTATAAGCTTGGCTGGGGGCAGAGAAGCAGAGTCTGAGCAGCTACAGGAAGGATGGAGGGGTTCAGACAAGGTTTTCCAACTCCGTGCCTAAATGTCACTTTCACAGCGAAATAAGCCCAGTTTGGCCCTGTTCACTTTTGCTTAGCAGAGTCTGTATCTTCAAAACTAGACACTCTGCAGGCCTATAAGCTTGGCTGGGGGCAGAGAAGCAGAGTCTGAGCAGCTACAGGAAGGATGGAGGGGTTCAGACAAGGTTTTCCAACTCCGTGCCTAAATGTCACTTTCACAGCGAAATAAGCCCAGTTTGGCCCTGTTCACTTTTGCTTAGCAGAGTCTGTATCTTCAAAACTAGACACTCTGCAGGCCTATAAGCTTGGCTGGGGGCAGAGAAGCAGAGTCTGAGCAGCTACAGGAAGGATGGAGGGGTTCAGACAAGGTTTTCCAACTCCGTGCCTAAATGTCACTTTCACAGCGAAATAAGCCCAGTTTGGCCCTGTTCACTTTTGCTTAGCAGAGTCTGTATCTTCAAAACTAGACACTCTGCAGGCCTATAAGCTTGGCTGGGGGCAGAGAAGCAGAGTCTGAGCAGCTACAGGAAGGATGGAGGGGTTCAGACAAGGTTTTCCAACTCCGTGCCTAAATGTCACTTTCACAGCGAAATAAGCCCAGTTTGGCCCTGTTCACTTTTGCTTAGCAGAGTCTGTATCTTCAAAACTAGACACTCTGCAGGCCTATAAGCTTGGCTGGGGGCAGAGAAGCAGAGTCTGAGCAGCTACAGGAAGGATGGAGGGGTTCAGACAAGGTTTTCCAACTCCGTGCCTAAATGTCACTTTCACAGCGAAATAAGCCCAGTTTGGCCCTGTTCACTTTTGCTTAGCAGAGTCTGTATCTTCAAAACTAGACACTCTGCAGGCCTATAAGCTTGGCTGGGGGCAGAGAAGCAGAGTCTGAGCAGCTACAGGAAGGATGGAGGGGTTCAGACAAGGTTTTCCAACTCCGTGCCTAAATGTCACTTTCACAGCGAAATAAGCCCAGTTTGGCCCTGTTCACTTTTGCTTAGCAGAGTCTGTATCTTCAAAACTAGACACTCTGCAGGCCTATAAGCTTGGCTGGGGGCAGAGAAGCAGAGTCTGAGCAGCTACAGGAAGGATGGAGGGGTTCAGACAAGGTTTTCCAAGTCCGTGCCTAAATCTCACTTTCACAGCGAAATAAGCCCAGTTTGGCCCTGTTCACTTTTGCTTAGCAGAGTCTGTATCTTCAAAACTAGACACTCTGCAGGCCTATATCAGCCCAATATCAATATCAGCCCAATATCAATATCAGCCCAATATCAGCATCAGCCCAATATCAGCATCAGCCCAATATCAGCATCAGCCCAATATCAGCATCAGCCCAATATCAGCATCAGCCCAATATCAGCATCAGCCCAATATCAGCATCAGCCCAATATCAGCATCAGCCCAATATCAGCATCAGCCCAATATCAGCATCAGCCCAATATCAGCATCAGCCCAATATCAGCATCAGCCCAATATCAGCATCAGCCCAATATCAGCATCAGCCCAATATCAGCATCAGCCCAATATCAGCATCAGCCCAATATCAGCATCAGCCCAATATCAGCATCAGCCCAATATCAGCATCAGCCCAATATCAGCATCAGCCCAATATCAGCATCAGCCCAATATCAGCATCAGCCCAATATCAGCATCAGCCCAATATCAGCATCAGCCCAATATCAGCATCAGCCCAATATCAGCATCAGCCCAATATCAGCATCAGCCCACTATCAGCATCAGCCCAATATCAGCATCAGCCCAATATCAGCATCAGCCCAATATCAGCATCAGCCCAATATCAGCATCAGCCCAATATCAGCATCAGCCCAATATCAGCATCAGCCCAATATCAGCATCAGCCCAATATCAGCATCAGCCCAATATCAGCATCAGCCCAATATCAGCATCAGCCCAATATCAGCATCAGCCCAATATCAGCATCAGCCCAATATCAGCATCAGCCCAATATCAGCATCAGCCCAATATCAGCATCAGCCCAATATCAGCATCAGCCCAATATCAGCATCAGCCCAATATCAGCATCAGCCCAATATCAGCATCAGCCCAATATCAGCATCAGCCCAATATCAGCATCAGCCCAATATCAGCATCAGCCCAATATCAGCATCAGCCCAATATCAGCATCAGCCCAATATCAGCATCAGCCCAATATCAGCATCAGCCCAATATCAGCATCAGCCCAATATCAGCATCAGCCCAATATCAGCATCAGCCCAATATCAGCATCAGCCCAATATCAGCATCAGCCCAATATCAGCATCAGCCCAATATCAGCATCAGTCCAATATCAGCATCAGCCCAATATCAGCATCAGCCCAATATCAGCATCAGCCCAATATCAGCATCAGCCCAATATCAGCATCAGCCCAATATCAGCATCAGCCCAATATCAGCATCAGCCCAATATCAGCATCAGCCCAATATCAGCATCAGCCCAATATCAGCATCAGCCCAATATCAGCATCAGCCCAATATCAGCATCAGCCCAATATCAGCATCAGCCCAATATCAGCATCAGCCCAATATCAGCATCAGCCCAATATCAGCATCAGCCCAATATCAGCATCAGCCCAATATCAGCATCAGCCCAATATCAGCATCAGCCCAATATCAGCATCAGCCCAATATCAGCATCAGCCCAATATCAGCATCAGCCCAATATCAGCATCAGCCCAATATCAGCATCAGCCCAATATCAGCATCAGCCCAATATCAGCATCAGCCCAATATCAGCATCAGCCCAATATCAGCATCAGCCCAATATCAGCATCAGCCCAATATCAGCATCAGCCCAATATCAGCATCAGCCCAATATCAGCATCAGCCCAATATCAGCATCAGCCCAATATCAGCATCAGCCCAATATCAGCATCAGCCCAATATCAGCATCAGCCCAATATCAGCATCAGCCCAATATCAGCATCAGCCCAATATCAGCATCAGCCCAATATCAGCATCAGCCCAATATCAGCATCAGCCCAATATCAGCATCAGCCCAATATCAGCATCAGCCCAATATCAGCATCAGCCCAATATCAGCATCAGCCCAATATCAGCATCAGCCCAATATCAGCATCAGCCCAATATCAGCATCAGCCCAATATCAGCATCAGCCCAATATCAGCATCAGCCCAATATCAGCATCAGCCCAATATCAGCATCAGCCCAATATCAGCATCAGCCCAATATCAGCATCAGCCCAATATCAGCATCAGCCCTAGACACTCTGCAGGCCTATAAGCTTGGCTGGGGGCAGAGAAGCAGCCCAATATGATATAATATCAGCTGATGCTGATATTGGGCTGATGCTGATATTGGGCTGATGCTGATATTGGGCTGATGCTGATATTGGGCTGATGCTGATATTGGGCTGATGCTGATATTGGGCTGATGCTGATATTGGGCTGATGCTGATATTGGGCTGATGCTGATATTGGGCTGATGCTGATATTGGGCTGATGCTGATATTGGGCTGATGCTGATATTGGGCTGATGCTGATATTGGGCTGATGCTGATATTGGGCTGATGCTGATATTGGGCTGATGCTGATATTGGGCTGATGCTGATATTGGGCTGATGCTGATATTGGGCTGATGCTGATATTGGGCTGATGCTGATATTGGGCTGATGCTGATATTGGGCTGATGCTGATATTGGGCTGATGCTGATATTGGGCTGATGCTGATATTGGGCTGATGCTGATATTGGGCTGATGCTGATATTGGGCTGATGCTGATATTGGGCTGATGCTGATATTGGGCTGATGCTGATATTGGGCTGATGCTGATATTGGGCTGATGCTGATATTGGGCTGATGCTGATATTGGGCTGATGCTGATATTGGGCTGATGCTGATATTGGGCTGATGCTGATATTGGGCTGATGCTGATATTGGGCTGATGCTGATATTGGGCTGATGCTGATATTGGGCTGATGCTGATATTGGGCTGATGCTGATATTGGGCTGATGCTGATATTGGGCTGATGCTGATATTGGGCTGATGCTGATATTGGGCTGATGCTGATATTGGGCTGATGCTGATATTGGGCTGATGCTGATATTGGGCTGATGCTGATATTGGGCTGATGCTGATATTGGGCTGATGCTGATATTGGGCTGATGCTGATATTGGGCTGATGCTGATATTGGGCTGATGCTGATATTGGGCTGATGCTGATATTGGGCTGATGCTGATATTGGGCTGATGCTGATATTGGGCTGATGCTGATATTGGGCTGATGCTGATATTGGGCTGATGCTGATATTGGGCTGATGCTGATATTGGGCTGATGCTGATATTGGGCTGATGCTGATATTGGGCTGATGCTGATATTGGGCTGATGCTGATATTGGGCTGATGCTGATATTGGGCTGATGCTGATATTGGGCTGATGCTGATATTGGGCTGATGCTGATATTGGGCTGATATTGATATTGGGCTGATATTGATATTGGGCTGATATAGGCCTGCAGAGTGTCTAGTTTTGAAGATACAGACTCTGCTAAGCAAAAGTGAACAGGGCCAAACTGGGCTTATTTCGCTGTGAAAGTGAGATTTAGGCACGGACTTGGAAAACCTTGTCTGAACCCCTCCATCCTTCCTGTAGCTGCTCAGACTCTGCTTCTCTGCCCCCAGCCAAGCTTATAGGCCTGCAGAGTGTCTAGTTTTGAAGATACAGACTCTGCTAAGCAAAAGTGAACAGGGCCAAACTGGGCTTATTTCGCTGTGAAAGTGACATTTAGGCACGGAGTTGGAAAACCTTGTCTGAACCCCTCCATCCTTCCTGTAGCTGCTCAGACTCTGCTTCTCTGCCCCCAGCCAAGCTTATAGGCCTGCAGAGTGTCTAGTTTTGAAGATACAGACTCTGCTAAGCAAAAGTGAACAGGGCCAAACTGGGCTTATTTCGCTGTGAAAGTGACATTTAGGCACGGAGTTGGAAAACCTTGTCTGAACCCCTCCATCCTTCCTGTAGCTGCTCAGACTCTGCTTCTCTGCCCCCAGCCAAGCTTATAGGCCTGCAGAGTGTCTAGTTTTGAAGATACAGACTCTGCTAAGCAAAAGTGAACAGGGCCAAACTGGGCTTATTTCGCTGTGAAAGTGACATTTAGGCACGGAGTTGGAAAACCTTGTCTGAACCCCTCCATCCTTCCTGTAGCTGCTCAGACTCTGCTTCTCTGCCCCCAGCCAAGCTTATAGGCCTGCAGAGTGTCTAGTTTTGAAGATACAGACTCTGCTAAGCAAAAGTGAACAGGGCCAAACTGGGCTTATTTCGCTGTGAAAGTGACATTTAGGCACGGAGTTGGAAAACCTTGTCTGAACCCCTCCATCCTTCCTGTAGCTGCTCAGACTCTGCTTCTCTGCCCCCAGCCAAGCTTATAGGCCTGCAGAGTGTCTAGTTTTGAAGATACAGACTCTGCTAAGCAAAAGTGAACAGGGCCAAACTGGGCTTATTTCGCTGTGAAAGTGACATTTAGGCACGGAGTTGGAAAACCTTGTCTGAACCCCTCCATCCTTCCTGTAGCTGCTCAGACTCTGCTTCTCTGCCCCCAGCCAAGCTTATAGGCCTGCAGAGTGTCTAGTTTTGAAGATACAGACTCTGCTAAGCAAAAGTGAACAGGGCCAAACTGGGCTTATTTCGCTGTGAAAGTGACATTTAGGCACGGAGTTGGAAAACCTTGTCTGAACCCCTCCATCCTTCCTGTAGCTGCTCAGACTCTGCTTCTCTGCCCCCAGCCAAGCTTATAGGCCTGCAGAGTGTCTAGTTTTGAAGATACAGACTCTGCTAAGCAAAAGTGAACAGGGCCAAACTGGGCTTATTTCGCTGTGAAAGTGACATTTAGGCACGGAGTTGGAAAACCTTGTCTGAACCCCTCCATCCTTCCTGTAGCTGCTCAGACTCTGCTTCTCTGCCCCCAGCCAAGCTTATAGGCCTGCAGAGTGTCTAGTTTTGAAGATACAGACTCTGCTAAGCAAAAGTGAACAGGGCCAAACTGGGCTTATTTCGCTGTGAAAGTGACATTTAGGCACGGAGTTGGAAAACCTTGTCTGAACCCCTCCATCCTTCCTGTAGCTGCTCAGACTCTGCTTCTCTGCCCCCAGCCAAGCTTATAGGCCTGCAGAGTGTCTAGTTTTGAAGATACAGACTCTGCTAAGCAAAAGTGAACAGGGCCAAACTGGGCTTATTTCGCTGTGAAAGTGACATTTAGGCACGGAGTTGGAAAACCTTGTCTGAACCCCTCCATCCTTCCTGTAGCTGCTCAGACTCTGCTTCTCTGCCCCCAGCCAAGCTTATAGGCCTGCAGAGTGTCTAGTTTTGAAGATACAGACTCTGCTAAGCAAAAGTGAACAGGGCCAAACTGGGCTTATTTCGCTGTGAAAGTGACATTTAGGCACGGAGTTGGAAAACCTTGTCTGAACCCCTCCATCCTTCCTGTAGCTGCTCAGACTCTGCTTCTCTGCCCCCAGCCAAGCTTATAGGCCTGCAGAGTGTCTAGTTTTGAAGATACAGACTCTGCTAAGCAAAAGTGAACAGGGCCAAACTGGGCTTATTTCGCTGTGAAAGTGACATTTAGGCACGGAGTTGGAAAACCTTGTCTGAACCCCTCCATCCTTCCTGTAGCTGCTCAGACTCTGCTTCTCTGCCCCCAGCCAAGCTTATAGGCCTGCAGAGTGTCTAGTTTTGAAGATACAGACTCTGCTAAGCAAAAGTGAACAGGGCCAAACTGGGCTTATTTCGCTGTGAAAGTGACATTTAGGCACGGAGTTGGAAAACCTTGTCTGAACCCCTCCATCCTTCCTGTAGCTGCTCAGACTCTGCTTCTCTGCCCCCAGCCAAGCTTATAGGCCTGCAGAGTGTCTAGTTTTGAAGATACAGACTCTGCTAAGCAAAAGTGAACAGGGCCAAACTGGGCTTATTTCGCTGTGAAAGTGACATCGAAATTTCACAGCGAAATAAGCCCAGTTTGGCCCTGTTCACTTTTGCTTAGCAGAGTCTGTATCTTCAAAACTAGACACTCTGCAGGCCTATAAGCTTGGCTGGGGGCAGAGAAGCAGAGTCTGAGCAGCTACAGGAAGGATGGAGGGGTTCAGACAAGGTTTTCCAACTCCGTGCCTAAATGTCACTTTCACAGCGAAATAAGCCCAGTTTGGCCCTGTTCACTTTTGCTTAGCAGAGTCTGTATCTTCAAAACTAGACACTCTGCAGGCCTATAAGCTTGGCTGGGGGCAGAGAAGCAGAGTCTGAGCAGCTACAGGAAGGATGGAGGGGTTCAGACAAGGTTTTCCAACTCCGTGCCTAAATGTCACTTTCACAGCGAAATAAGCCCAGTTTGGCCCTGTTCACTTTTGCTTAGCAGAGTCTGTATCTTCAAAACTAGACACTCTGCAGGCCTATAAGCTTGGCTGGGGGCAGAGAAGCAGAGTCTGAGCAGCTACAGGAAGGATGGAGGGGTTCAGACAAGGTTTTCCAACTCCGTGCCTAAATGTCACTTTCACAGCGAAATAAGCCCAGTTTGGCCCTGTTCACTTTTGCTTAGCAGAGTCTGTATCTTCAAAACTAGACACTCTGCAGGCCTATAAGCTTGGCTGGGGGCAGAGAAGCAGAGTCTGAGCAGCTACAGGAAGGATGGAGGGGTTCAGACAAGGTTTTCCAACTCCGTGCCTAAATGTCACTTTCACAGCGAAATAAGCCCAGTTTGGCCCTGTTCACTTTTGCTTAGCAGAGTCTGTATCTTCAAAACTAGACACTCTGCAGGCCTATAAGCTTGGCTGGGGGCAGAGAAGCAGAGTCTGAGCAGCTACAGGAAGGATGGAGGGGTTCAGACAAGGTTTTCCAACTCCGTGCCTAAATGTCACTTTCACAGCGAAATAAGCCCAGTTTGGCCCTGTTCACTTTTGCTTAGCAGAGTCTGTATCTTCAAAACTAGACACTCTGCAGGCCTATAAGCTTGGCTGGGGGCAGAGAAGCAGAGTCTGAGCAGCTACAGGAAGGATGGAGGGGTTCAGACAAGGTTTTCCAACTCCGTGCCTAAATGTCACTTTCACAGCGAAATAAGCCCAGTTTGGCCCTGTTCACTTTTGCTTAGCAGAGTCTGTATCTTCAAAACTAGACACTCTGCAGGCCTATAAGCTTGGCTGGGGGCAGAGAAGCAGAGTCTGAGCAGCTACAGGAAGGATGGAGGGGTTCAGACAAGGTTTTCCAACTCCGTGCCTAAATGTCACTTTCACAGCGAAATAAGCCCAGTTTGGCCCTGTTCACTTTTGCTTAGCAGAGTCTGTATCTTCAAAACTAGACACTCTGCAGGCCTATAAGCTTGGCTGGGGGCAGAGAAGCAGAGTCTGAGCAGCTACAGGAAGGATGGAGGGGTTCAGACAAGGTTTTCCAACTCCGTGCCTAAATGTCACTTTCACAGCGAAATAAGCCCAGTTTGGCCCTGTTCACTTTTGCTTAGCAGAGTCTGTATCTTCAAAACTAGACACTCTGCAGGCCTATAAGCTTGGCTGGGGGCAGAGAAGCAGAGTCTGAGCAGCTACAGGAAGGATGGAGGGGTTCAGACAAGGTTTTCCAACTCCGTGCCTAAATGTCACTTTCACAGCGAAATAAGCCCAGTTTGGCCCTGTTCACTTTTGCTTAGCAGAGTCTGTATCTTCAAAACTAGACACTCTGCAGGCCTATAAGCTTGGCTGGGGGCAGAGAAGCAGAGTCTGAGCAGCTACAGGAAGGATGGAGGGGTTCAGACAAGGTTTTCCAACTCCGTGCCTAAATGTCACTTTCACAGCGAAATAAGCCCAGTTTGGCCCTGTTCACTTTTGCTTAGCAGAGTCTGTATCTTCAAAACTAGACACTCTGCAGGCCTATAAGCTTGGCTGGGGGCAGAGAAGCAGAGTCTGAGCAGCTACAGGAAGGATGGAGGGGTTCAGACAAGGTTTTCCAACTCCGTGCCTAAATGTCACTTTCACAGCGAAATAAGCCCAGTTTGGCCCTGTTCACTTTTGCTTAGCAGAGTCTGTATCTTCAAAACTAGACACTCTGCAGGCCTATAAGCTTGGCTGGGGGCAGAGAAGCAGAGTCTGAGCAGCTACAGGAAGGATGGAGGGGTTCAGACAAGGTTTTCCAACTCCGTGCCTAAATGTCACTTTCACAGCGAAATAAGCCCAGTTTGGCCCTGTTCACTTTTGCTTAGCAGAGTCTGTATCTTCAAAACTAGACACTCTGCAGGCCTATAAGCTTGGCTGGGGGCAGAGAAGCAGAGTCTGAGCAGCTACAGGAAGGATGGAGGGGTTCAGACAAGGTTTTCCAACTCCGTGCCTAAATGTCACTTTCACAGCGAAATAAGCCCAGTTTGGCCCTGTTCACTTTTGCTTAGCAGAGTCTGTATCTTCAAAACTAGACACTCTGCAGGCCTATAAGCTTGGCTGGGGGCAGAGAAGCAGAGTCTGAGCAGCTACAGGAAGGATGGAGGGGTTCAGACAAGGTTTTCCAACTCCGTGCCTAAATGTCACTTTCACAGCGAAATAAGCCCAGTTTGGCCCTGTTCACTTTTGCTTAGCAGAGTCTGTATCTTCAAAACTAGACACTCTGCAGGCCTATAAGCTTGGCTGGGGGCAGAGAAGCAGAGTCTGAGCAGCTACAGGAAGGATGGAGGGGTTCAGACAAGGTTTTCCAACTCCGTGCCTAAATGTCACTTTCACAGCGAAATAAGCCCAGTTTGGCCCTGTTCACTTTTGCTTAGCAGAGTCTGTATCTTCAAAACTAGACACTCTGCAGGCCTATAAGCTTGGCTGGGGGCAGAGAAGCAGAGTCTGAGCAGCTACAGGAAGGATGGAGGGGTTCAGACAAGGTTTTCCAACTCCGTGCCTAAATGTCACTTTCACAGCGAAATAAGCCCAGTTTGGCCCTGTTCACTTTTGCTTAGCAGAGTCTGTATCTTCAAAACTAGACACTCTGCAGGCCTATAAGCTTGGCTGGGGGCAGAGAAGCAGAGTCTGAGCAGCTACAGGAAGGATGGAGGGGTTCAGACAAGGTTTTCCAACTCCGTGCCTAAATGTCACTTTCACAGCGAAATAAGCCCAGTTTGGCCCTGTTCACTTTTGCTTAGCAGAGTCTGTATCTTCAAAACTAGACACTCTGCAGGCCTATAAGCTTGGCTGGGGGCAGAGAAGCAGAGTCTGAGCAGCTACAGGAAGGATGGAGGGGTTCAGACAAGGTTTTCCAACTCCGTGCCTAAATGTCACTTTCACAGCGAAATAAGCCCAGTTTGGCCCTGTTCACTTTTGCTTAGCAGAGTCTGTATCTTCAAAACTAGACACTCTGCAGGCCTATAAGCTTGGCTGGGGGGCAGAGAAGCAGAGTCTGAGCAGCTACAGGAAGGATGGAGGGGTTCAGACAAGGTTTTCCAACTCCGTGCCTAAATGTCACTTTCACAGCGAAATAAGCCCAGTTTGGCCCTGTTCACTTTTGCTTAGCAGAGTCCTGTATCTTCAAAACTAGACACTCTGCAGGCCTATAAGCTTGGCTGGGGGGCAGAGAAGCAGAGTCTGAGCAGCTACAGGAAGGATGGAGGGGTTCAGACAAGGTTTTCCAACTCCGTGCCTAAATGTCACTTTCACAGCGAAATAAGCCCAGTTTGGCCCTGTTCACTTTTGCTTAGCAGAGTCTGTATCTTCAAAACTAGACACTCTGCAGGCCTATAAGCTTGGCTGGGGGCAGAGAAGCAGAGTCTGAGCAGCTACAGGAAGGATGGAGGGGTTCAGGACAAGGTTTTCCAACTCCGTGCCTAAATGTCACTTTCACAGCGAAATAAGCCCAGTTTGGCCCTGTTCACTTTTGCTTAGCAGAGTCTGTATCTTCAAAACTAGACACTCTGCAGGCCTATAAGCTTGGCTGGGGGCAGAGAAGCAGAGTCTGAGCAGCTACAGGAAGGATGGAGGGGTTCAGACAAGGTTTTCCAACTCCGTGCCTAAATGTCACTTTCACAGCGAAATAAGCCCAGTTTGGCCCTGTTCACTTTTGCTTAGCAGAGTCTGTATCTTCAAAACTAGACACTCTGCAGGCCTATAAGCTTGGCTGGGGGCAGAGAAGCAGAGTCTGAGCAGCTACAGGAAGGATGGAGGGGTTCAGACAAGGTTTTCCAACTCCGTGCCTAAATGTCACTTTCACAGCGAAATAAGCCCAGTTTGGCCCTGTTCACTTTTGCTTAGCAGAGTCTGTATCTTCAAAACTAGACACTCTGCAGGCCTATAAGCTTGGCTGGGGGCAGAGAAGCAGAGTCTGAGCAGCTACAGGAAGGGATGGAGGGGTTCAGACAAGGTTTTCCAACTCCGTGCCTAAATGTCACTTTCACAGCGAAATAAGCCCAGTTTGGCCCTGTTCACTTTTGCTTAGCAGAGTCTGTATCTTCAAAACTAGACACTCTGCAGGCCTATAAGCTTGGCTGGGGGCAGAGAAGCAGAGTCTGAGCAGCTACAGGAAGGATGGAGGGGTTCAGACAAGGTTTTCCAAGTCCGTGCCTAAATGTCACTTTCACAGCGAAATAAGCCCAGTTTGGCCCTGTTCACTTTTGCTTAGCAGAGTCTGTATCTTCAAAACTAGACACTCTGCAGGCCTATATCAGCCCAATATCAATATCAGCCCAATATCAATATCAGCCCAATATCAGCATCAGCCCAATATCAGCATCAGCCCAATATCAGCATCAGCCCAATATCAGCATCAGCCCAATATCAGCATCAGCCCAATATCAGCATCAGCCCAATATCAGCATCAGCCCAATATCAGCATCAGCCCAATATCAGCATCAGCCCAATATCAGCATCAGCCCAATATCAGCATCAGCCCAATATCAGCATCAGCCCAATATCAGCATCAGCCCAATATCAGCATCAGCCCAATATCAGCATCAGCCCAATATCAGCATCAGCCCAATATCAGCATCAGCCCAATATCAGCATCAGCCCAATATCAGCATCAGCCCAATATCAGCATCAGCCCAATATCAGCATCAGCCCAATATCAGCATCAGCCCAATATCAGCATCAGCCCAATATCAGCATCAGCCCAATATCAGCATCAGCCCAATATCAGCATCAGCCCAATATCAGCATCAGCCCAATATCAGCATCAGCCCAATATCAGCATCAGCCCAATATCAGCATCAGCCCAATATCAGCATCAGCCCAATATCAGCATCAGCCCAATATCAGCATCAGCCCAATATCAGCATCAGCCCAATATCAGCATCAGCCCAATATCAGCATCAGCCCAATATCAGCATCAGCCCAATATCAGCATCAGCCCAATATCAGCATCAGCCCAATATCAGCATCAGCCCAATATCAGCATCAGCCCAATATCAGCATCAGCCCAATATCAGCATCAGCCCAATATCAGCATCAGCCCAATATCAGCATCAGCCCAATATCAGCATCAGCCCAATATCAGCATCAGCCCAATATCAGCATCAGCCCAATATCAGCATCAGCCCAATATCAGCATCAGCCCAATATCAGCATCAGCCCAATATCAGCATCAGCCCAATATCAGCATCAGCCCAATATCAGCATCAGCCCAATATCAGCATCAGCCCAATATCAGCATCAGCCCAATATCAGCATCAGCCCAATATCAGCATCAGCCCAATATCAGCATCAGCCCAATATCAGCATCAGCCCAATATCAGCATCAGCCCAATATCAGCATCAGCCCAATATCAGCATCAGCCCAATATCAGCATCAGCCCAATATCAGCATCAGCCCAATATCAGCATCAGCCCAATATCAGATCAGCCCAATATCAGCATCAGCCCAATATCAGCATCAGCCCAATATCAGCATCAGCCCAATATCAGCATCAGCCCAATATCAGCATCAGCCCAATATCAGCATCAGCCCAATATCAGCATCAGCCCAATATCAGCATCAGCCCAATATCAGCATCAGCCCAATATCAGCATCAGCCCAATATCAGCATCAGCCCAATATCAGCATCAGCCCAATATCAGCATCAGCCCAATATCAGCATCAGCCCAATATCAGCATCAGCCCAATATCAGCATCAGCCCAATATCAGCATCAGCCCAATATCAGCATCAGCCCAATATCAGCATCAGCCCAATATCAGCATCAGCCCAATATCAGCATCAGCCCAATATCAGCATCAGCCCAATATCAGCATCAGCCCAATATCAGCATCAGCCCAATATCAGCATCAGCCCAATATCAGCATCAGCCCAATATCAGCATCAGCCCAATATCAGCATCAGCCCAATATCAGCATCAGCCCAATATCAGCATCAGCCCAATATCAGCATCAGCCCAATATCAGCATCAGCCCAATATCAGCATCAGCCCAATATCAGCATCAGCCCAATATCAGCATCAGCCCAATATCAGCATCAGCCCAATATCAGCATCAGCCCAATATCAGCATCAGCCCAATATCAGCATCAGCCCAATATCAGCATCAGCCCAATATCAGCATCAGCCCAATATCAGCATCAGCCCATCAGCATCAGCCCAATATCAGCATCAGCCCAATATCAGCATCAGCCCAATATCAGCATCAGCCCAATATCAGCATCAGCCCAATATCAGCATCAGCCCAATATCAGCATCAGCTGATATTATATCATATTGGGCTGCTTCTCTGCCCCCAGCCAAGCTTATAGGCCTGCAGAGTGTCTAGGGCTGATGCTGATATTGGGCTGATGCTGATATTGGGCTGATGCTGATATTGGGCTGATGCTGATATTGGGCTGATGCTGATATTGGGCTGATGCTGATATTGGGCTGATGCTGATATTGGGCTGATGCTGATATTGGGCTGATGCTGATATTGGGCTGATGCTGATATTGGGCTGATGCTGATATTGGGCTGATGCTGATATTGGGCTGATGCTGATATTGGGCTGATGCTGATATTGGGCTGATGCTGATATTGGGCTGATGCTGATATTGGGCTGATGCTGATATTGGGCTGATGCTGATATTGGGCTGATGCTGATATTGGGCTGATGCTGATATTGGGCTGATGCTGATATTGGGCTGATGCTGATATTGGGCTGATGCTGATATTGGGCTGATGCTGATATTGGGCTGATGCTGATATTGGGCTGATGCTGATATTGGGCTGATGCTGATATTGGGCTGATGCTGATATTGGGCTGATGCTGATATTGGGCTGATGCTGATATTGGGCTGATGCTGATATTGGGCTGATGCTGATATTGGGCTGATGCTGATATTGGGCTGATGCTGATATTGGGCTGATGCTGATATTGGGCTGATGCTGATATTGGGCTGATGCTGATATTGGGCTGATGCTGATATTGGGCTGATGCTGATATTGGGCTGATGCTGATATTGGGCTGATGCTGATATTGGGCTGATGCTGATATTGGGCTGATGCTGATATTGGGCTGATGCTGATATTGGGCTGATGCTGATATTGGGCTGATGCTGATATTGGGCTGATGCTGATATTGGGCTGATGCTGATATTGGGCTGATGCTGATATTGGGCTGATGCTGATATTGGGCTGATGCTGATATTGGGCTGATGCTGATATTGGGCTGATGCTGATATTGGGCTGATGCTGATATTGGGCTGATGCTGATATTGGGCTGATGCTGATATTGGGCTGATGCTGATATTGGGCTGATGCTGATATTGGCTGATGCTGATATTGGGCTGATGCTGATATTGGGCTGATGCTGATATTGGGCTGATGCTGATATTGGGCTGATGCTGATATTGGGCTGATGCTGATATTGGGCTGATGCTGATATTGGGCTGATGCTGATATTGGGCTGATGCTGATATTGGGCTGATGCTGATATTGGGCTGATGCTGATATTGGGCTGATGCTGATATTGGGCTGATGCTGATATTGGGCTGATGCTGATATTGGGCTGATGCTGATATTGGGCTGATGCTGATATTGGGCTGATGCTGATATTGGGCTGATGCTGATATTGGGCTGATGCTGATATTGGGCTGATGCTGATATTGGGCTGATGCTGATATTGGGCTGATGCTGATATTGGG
>NW_027637127.1:0-15683 GCF_951216825.1 Electrona antarctica | reverse complement strand
TAACCATATGTGACAATAACCCTCGGATCAGGAGCATTGTACCAAATTAATCACACCTGTGGTGCGACGTCACTCTATAAGTGCGTCCCACACCCTCTTCCTCTTTTCTTCCTCCTGGTCGGTAAGAGCTTTACCAGCTTCCTCGCGGTACTGGAGGCCTGTTCTGGGCTGCCTTCTCTGTGGCTCCCCCTTGTGGCTCCCCCTTGGCGTACCGTGAGGCTGTCTCATCATCCTTCTATGTGGCACCCCCTTGTGGCTCCCCCTTGGCGCACCGTGAGGCTGTCTCATCATCCTTCTATGTGGCTCCCCCTTGTGGCTCCCCCTTGGCGTACAGTGAGGCTGTCTCATCATCCTTCTCTGTGGCTCCCCCTTGTGGCTCCCCCTTGGCGTACTGTTAGGCTGTCTCATCATCCTTCTATGTGGCTCCCCCTTGTGGCGCCCCCTTGGCGCACCGTGAGGCTGTCTCATCATCCTTCTATGTGGCTCCCCCTTGTGGCTCCTCCTTGGCGCACCGTGAGGCTGTCTCATCATCCTTCTATGTGGCTCCCCCTTGTGGCTCCCCTTGGCGTACAGTGAGGCTGTCTCATCATCCTTCTCTGTGGCTCCCCCTTGGCGTACTGTTAGGCTGTCTCATCATCCTTCTCTGTGGCTCCCCCTTGTGGCTCCCCCTTGGCGCACCGTGAGGCTGTCTCATCATCCTTCTCTGTGGCTCCCCCTTGTGGCTCCCCCTTGGCGTACTGTTAGGCTGTCTCATCATATGATTTTTGTTGCAGGTGACGATTGTGTTTGTCGCGTGCGATACACATAACTCACGTTCCCGTTGGTGACAGCTGTGTGCTCGTTGCGCGTGAGAGTGAGATATACTCACATTCCTATTTGTTAAGTGTGGTTTCTCCACCTGCAAGTCTAGCTTAGCCTACACTGGCAGCACTCCACACAGCACTGGAGCAGCTTCTGTTAGCCTGGCTCTGCTGTTGTTTACACTGTCGGCTACGGCCGTCTCCTTTGGTGGTATGCATGTTGGCCTCCCGCATCTTGGACAGTGCACTGTCACCACCTATGCCTCTGGAGTGTCGTTGCAGTCAGGCTGTGCCTTGTTGGGTTTTTGTTATGGATTTTTTTCTATTGATTATTATTAATTGTTAATGTTGACGATATATTTTACGATGCAGCATTTCTGTCCGCCCTTAACTGGGCTTGCATTTTTTATTATGTTCATTGCTGCATGTGTGTTTCTCCAGACTATTTAGTGAGAGATGTATTGGCTCTCCCTGCTTTATGGAGGCTGAGGGAAATGGTGAGAGGGACAATGGCCCAGAGGATGGTGTACCACCTGGCCCCTCCTCCCAGAGGATGGTGTGCCACCTGGCCCCTCCTCCCAGAGGATGGTGTGCCACCTGGCCCCTCCTCCGAGAGGATGGTGTACCACCTGGCCCCTCCTCCCAGAGGATGGTGTACCACCTGGCCCCTCCTCCCAGAGGATGGTGTGCCACCTGGCGCCTCCTCCCAGAGGATGGTGTGCCACCTGGCGCCTCCTCCCAGAGGATGGTGTGCCACATGGCCCCTCCTCCCAGAGGATGGTGTGCCACCTGGCCCCTCCTCCCAGAGGATGGTGTACCACCTGGCCCCTCCTCCCAGAGGATGGTGTACCACCTGGCCAGGGTCCGGCTCCTCCCAGTTCGGATGCTCCGGCTGTAGGGAGGAAGGTGAGTGGGAAACGTAAGCGGACCGAACAGGACCGCGTCCATGACCCGAGATTAGACCTCATGCAGAGGCACTTGGAGGATATGCGTAAGACCGTTGAAAATATGGCTGCCTTCGGCGATATCTCCGTTGAGGCTGCCTCCTCCAACAGGGGGCCCTGCTCTGGACCGGGACCCGAGGAGCCGGGGACGGGCCCCTCTCCCAGTGTATCCTGACTTTGTCAAGAGCCTGAAAACATCTTGGGCACAGCCCAGGGAGGCTGCTGCACCCTGTCCTACACTGAGCACCCTGCGGTGCTGCTGCACCCTGTCCTACACTGAGCACCATGCGGTGCTGCTGCACCCTGTCCTACACTGAGCACCCTGCATGGTGCTGCTGCACCCTGTCCTACACTGAGCACCCTGCGGTGCTGCTGCACCCTGTCCTACACTGAGCACCCTGCATGGTGCTGCTGCACCCTGTCCTACACTGAGCACCCTGCATGGTGCTGCTGCACCCTGTCCTACACTGAGCACCCTGCATGGTGCTGCTGCACCCTGTCCTACACTGAGCACCCTGCATGGTGCTGTGGAGCATGGCCTAGATGGCATAGCCAGAGTGGGCCCGACTTTTGCTCTGTTGGCCTTGGCTCCGAGCCACGGGCAATAGGGCTGTCCGTCACCCAAATAAGAAATGCCGGTCCACTGATGAGTTGGTGGTGAAGGCTTGTCTAGGTCTACAGCCATGGCCTCTATAGACTGGCGAACACAAATACACTCCTGTTTGTATATTTGGAGGCTCTGATACGGGACCTGGGGTCCAAGGAGGCTCTGATACGGGACCTGGGGTCCAAGGAGGACCCAGCTGACCTATCAGAAATGGAAAAGCTAATTGACACCGTGATCCAGTGTGCTAGAACTCAAGCCATGGTTCTTGGTAATTCCTTGGCACAACTGACCATGGCCCGGCGTCAGATTTGGCTGAGCCAGTCTGGACTGACGGAGGCTGACCAAGCTGCTGTCATGGAGGCCCCCAATGGGCCCACAGCGGAGGTTGCACTGGTTAAGGCCCAGAAGGTCATGCATGCAGTGCACTCAGTCAAATGAAATAAAACGTAGGTTTACGTACTGTATGTAAACCCGGTTTTATGAATGAAGAGTGAACTGTAACCCTTCATTGTCACTCGGCGGTGAAGGCTGGCCCTGTCATGCCTTTCCAGTCGTCAGAAAAGACGAAGAGTGTGTGGGACGCACTTCTAGAGCGACGTCACACTAGCCTGGCTAATAAGCCAGACTCAAATCACACTGTCAGGCAATTTTTTTTGCCAACGGCTGATTCGGTCTGGCTTATTAGCCAGGCTAACGTCGCACCCACAGGTGTGATTAATTTGGTATAATGCTCCTGATCTGAGGGTTATTGTCACATGGTTACAGGTTCACTTTTCATTCATAAAACAGGGTTTACAGATACGTAAACCTACGTTTTTCATTTAGTTTTAGTCCTATTGCAGTCATTTGACATTGTTTTAGTTGTAGTCTTGTTTTAGTCGACTAAAATATCAAAAGATTTTAGTCGACTGAATCTACAGTTTATTTTGTCGTCTGGAGGGCCTTGCGTAATGGCTGATTTTACACTTTGTTGCATGCTGAAAACAGCCGATCTACAAGCTCACAACGTGTCACGCTGCGACGCGTTGTGAGCTTGTAGATTGGCTGTTTTCACAGCACAATACCCGAGGCCCGAGCACAACAAAACATGACATTTTAGTCTAGTGTTTTTTATTTGTTGACAAAATCGTCAATTTATTAAATATTATTTAGCCTAGTTTCAGTCGTCATAGCTATTTATTTATTAATTAATTAATTCATTCATTCATTCATTCATTCATTCATTAATTCATTCATTCATTGCCGGTGAATAAAGGTCGCCGATCAACCTTTTTTTTGTCATATAGTTTTAGTCGACAAAATCAACACTGACAGAGTGCTTTTATCATGCTGGAATGTATTCCTGAGACTAACAACTCCTGTGGTGTGACAGACACCGGGACTGGCTTGGGCTCTGGACTTTGACTATCAGCAGCAGATGGTCTATTGGATAGAAGGGAACCCCGACAGGATCCTTCGCATGCACATCAGTGGCAGAGACGTCCAGGTCAGTGTGACAATGACCATGAGGATGAATGACCGGGAAGGGAAACCAAATGAACAATAACTGATATTTTTAATGTGAATACTTTGTGACATCAGTGTTTAAATATCAAACAAGAGAACAGGCTGCCCGGTGGCTCAGTCACTTATAGTGCAACATTTCCCAAACAGTGGGGCGGGACCCATTTGTGGGCCGTGGACCCGTTTTCATGGGTCACGAGAAAATGTAACGTGTTACTTAGTAATATATTACTGTAATAGTATTACTTTATAAATTAATGAGTAGTGTGCGTGCGTGCGTGCGTGCGTGCGTGCGTGCGTGCGTGCGTGCGTGTGTGTGTGTGTGCGTGCGCGTGTCCAGCAGACATGCTGTGGAGCAACACATTTAAATAACAGAGTATAGGACTTTGACACATGGGGAAAAAGAAGATTTGCAAGCTATCAACAGCTTGCAATGTTACAGGATGGTAGCTTGTAGATCTGTTCTTCTTTAAGCATTATACTTTAGCTATTGAAAAATACCAGATCTACATCTATCTGCTATTTTATAAAAATCGTGAAAATGTGGCACAAATCTCTGAATATATTCTTTCAGGGTCTTTGGAACTACATATATTCAGATGGGGGTCCACAGCCACACATAGACAATTCTGGGGGTCCTTGACATGAAAAAGGTTGAGCACCGCTGACATAGAAACATAGGGTTTAACCCTGTGAGAACCACTGATATAGAAACATAGGGTTTAACCCTGTGAGAACCACTGACATAGAAACATAGGGTTTAACCCTGTGAGAACCCCTGACATAGAAACATAGGGTTTAACCCTGTGAGAACCACTGATATAGAAACATGGGGTTTAACCCTGTGAGAACCACTGACATAGAAACATAGGGTTTAACCCTGTGAGAACCACTGACATAGAAACATAGGGTTTAACCCTGTGAGAACCACTGACATAGAAACATATAGGGTTTAACCCTGTGAGAACCACTGACATAGAAACATAGGGTTTAACCCTGTGAGAACCACTGACATAGAAACATAGGATTTAACCCTGTGAGAACCACTGACATAGAAACATAGGGTTTAACCCTATATTTAGAAGGCATTTGCCTCAGGTCTAAATGGCTCACAAACCAAGCCATGCATACTTTCAACACATGGAAGCAGGGGCGTGCGAAATCTCAGGGGCTGAAATTTGGACGAGAAAAATAGCGAAAATAGCTGATCTACAAGCTCTCAACGCGCCGCGCTGCGACGCGTTGAGAGCTTGTAGATCAGCTATTTTCGCTATTTTTCTCGTAGATCAGCTATTTTCTGGGCGCAACCCAGCACTCTTTATCTACTGGAGATGCAGGTGTTACGACATGGATTTCTAAACAGATTTGTTCAACGCAAAACGCTGCGTTTCAAGTTCAGGAGAAAAAAAGCAATTCTCCTGAATGCTTGGAAAGGAGATGAGAGGCTTTTGCATTTCTTTAACTATAGTAAATGCTGCATTCGTGGTCTGGAGAGGGCAGCTGTTTTACAGACGGGTAAAAGGGCAGGGGCTGAAGCCCCCTTTGATGTCTATGTGTGCACGTCCCTGCTTGGAAGCATTGTCATTATTTTAACGTTGTGTCAGTCAAAGATACAGACAGCATAGGATGAACACTTCCAACCTCAGTCTGGGAAGTTTTCAACTGACTAAAAGCTGACTCTAAAGTCACATTGTTATACTTTGCATCACTGAAAATAGCCGATCTGCAAGCTCACAACTCGATCTGCAAGCTCACAACTCGATCTGCAAGCTCACAACACGATCTACAAGCTCACAGACGTGACACGTCACATTGTGAGCTTGTAGATCTGTTGTATCTAACAAGCAGCAACAGAAGGTTTGAGAGGCTTCAATGTGTTTAGTTCTGATGTTTGCTTTATTTTTGACTCCTGTAAGGATGTTTATTTTACCAATATATGGAATTTAAGTAATAAGTAATACATGTAATATAATGCATTACTCTGGATACCAAATAATACAATAGTATTACTTTTCTAGACAATAAGTCATATCAATGTTGAAAGAGTTATAATACAATAAAACATGTTGATTCTATTCAGAGTGCATGTATGGTTGATTGACAGGTCCTTCACAGCACGTCACTCAGTGGTCCAAGAAGTCTGGCTGTTGATTGGGTGTCAGGAAACCTGTACTGGGGTGACGCTGATAGTCACACCATAGAGGTGTCCAGACTAGACGGGTCGTACAGAACAGTCCTGGTCAACACCGGTCTGAACCAGCCACGCTCCATGGCTGTGGATGTACGCTACGGGTAAGAGTACTGCATCATATTCTGTTCCTCTTGCACATCAAAGTTTAAAAAGCCACTAAACTGATTCATGTACATTGTTTAAAAATGATTGTAGAATAATTTAAATCATATCATGTCAGTTGTTACTCACTGAAAAGTGCACTAAAGTTGAGTGTGGAATACTTCCTTGTGATTGGCTGTGCTTTCTGGAGCTCCTATGAGGTCAACTCCAAACATTATGACACCTAAGTAAACTAAAACTAAACCGACTAAAACTAGACTAAAACTAATCATAAAAACATGTCAATGCTTGTGGTACCATGACTAAAACTAAAACTAAACAGACTAAAACTAGACTAAAACGAATCATAAAAACATGTCAATGCTTGTGGTACCATGACTAAAACTAAAACTAAACAGACTAAAACTAATCATAAAAACATGTCAATGCTTGTGGTAGGCTACCATGACTAAAACTAAACCGACTACAACTAGACTAAAACTAATGATAAAAACATGTCAATGCTTGTGGTACCATGACTAAAACTAAACCGACTACAACTAGACTAAAACTAATCATAAAAACATGTCAATGTTTGTTGTACCATGACTAAAACTAAACAGACTAAAAGTAGACTAAAACTAATCATAATCACATGACAATGCTTGTTGTTCCATGTATGGCTATTATAGTCTTGACTAGTTTTTTGTTTTCAATTTCAATACATTTTCATTCATTTTCAAAGCCGGAGATGCATTGGTGTGGTTTCAGTGTTGATTTGACAGCAAATTTTGATTTTAGTTTTAGTCATAGTCTCTTGAATAGTTTTCATTTAGATTTAGTTACATTTTAGTCAAATGGAATGTTTTAGGGTCTTGTCATGTCTCCCTGACACATACTTGTACTGGTCAGACAGAGGTGACAATGACATGGTGTCTCCCTGACAGATACCTGTACTGGTCAGACAGAGGTGACAATGACATGGTGTCTCCCTGACAGATACTTGTACTGGTCAGACAGAGGTGACAATGACATGGTGTCTCCCTGACAGATACTTGTACTGGTCAGACTATGGTAACAACAACATAGAGAGGATGGGGATGGACGGCACCGACAGGACAGTCATCGTGAAGGATAAGATCTCCGAGCCCATAGGTCTGACGTTAGACTACATCAACGATCACATCTATTGGACCAACGAGAACAAATACATTGAGTTTGCCAACCTGGATGGAACCAACAGACAAACAGGTAACACACACGCTGCACGCACGCACGCACGCACGCACGCACGCACGCACGCACGCACGCACGCACGCACGCACGCACGCACGCACGCACGCACGCACGCACGCACGCACGCACGCACGCACGCACGCACGCACGCACGCACGCACGCACGCACGCACGCACGCACGCACGCACGCACGCACGCACGCACGCACGCACGCACGCACGCACGCACGCACGCACGCACACACACACACACACACACACACACACACACACACACACACACACACACACACACACACACACACACACACACACACACACACACACACACACACACACACACACACACACACACACACACACACACACACACACACACACACACACACACACATTTGAATTATTTGATTTGGATCTGCACAAGAGGCGCAATACAATAGACCCAAACACTGATCAGAATTAGGTTACATTATATGGTCCAACCAGATACTGCTGCACATGCTTAACACACAGAGGGAAAAGAAAAAAGAAAATATATAGCACATTGATGCCATACTATTACTTGACACTACTAGACAGGATGTTTTTTGTTTTTTTGTTTTTTAAGCCACCTAGGGATATATGAAACAACGCCTTCTCCGGATGGACAGACTGCCCATAATAGCTGAGACAGAACAGTATTTAGCCAGCTTTTTTGCATTTGTCTTCTGCAATCCACCCAATTGCAGACCCCTGAGCACAAGTTTATGGACATGGCCCAGACTTCCAAATACAAGGACAATAAGTTGACAGTTATATCCCAAGGCCATAATACGTTCCACCAGAAGCTGATATTTCATAAGTTTGGATGTAAAACAAGTGTCCATATACAGATCAAGTGTCCATATACAGGGCAGCCTATTTCAAATATAGTGACAGTTTTTCTAATTTCATTAATGAACACAATATCTGGGGTATTTGGAATATCTTGTAGTGAATTGACATGTGTGTCATTGTGATCAAACCAGTCTATGTTTACAGTGCTGTGTTTATACATTCTTGTTGTCCTGTCCTGTACTCCTCTGATCTTGTCTGAGACCAGGTCCACCAGACGGTCATGTCTGGCAATGTACAGTCCTTTATAGTGGCTGCAACCAGTTAAGATGTGTGCGACTGTTTATTTGTCATGTGGTACTGGATGTAGGATGCAGTGTGGGTCGTGTGCTGATGGGTACCAGGTTGCCAAGTTGAACTTGGTCGGCAACACCTGTAAACAGGCTTTAATAGTGAAAATAAGAATGAAAAAAATTGTGTTATTTGACAGTAGCCTACAGAGTGTGATAATGAGTTTGCAAAGGGAAGAAGAGCCAGTTTTCCCTGCAGCCTCAGACTGGTCCAGTGTTGTGCACTTTCTGATCGCTTCATTCCTAGAATGGTGGCTCTTGCGGTCGCGGATTTGATTGACAGTTCATGGTGCATACCGTCCTGCTCGTAGGTCGCACATGCACGGACACGCGGATCTATGATGATGCTGTTGTTGAGCGCAGCAGTTGTTGTATCAGGCGCCACCCATTTTAACTGTAATCCTGATCGCTGGCATAGATCATTAAGATCCATCCAGTCGGACCGCACACCGAATCCAGCGGCTTTAATGTCCAATTTACCATTCGCCTTAGTCTTGAATCCAAGGAACTGCGTCTCATTCTCCAGCGCGGGTGGTACTTTACGTCGCTGCATGTGTTGAATGAACGTGACTCGCGAGCCATTTCCCTGACCGTGGGGTCGTCGCTGTTGAGCATATTTATAAGGTGACTGGTGGCGGTGTAAACCCATTCAATATTCGGTACACCCAGACCACCATCTCTGATGGGTTGAAACAGTATGGCACGGGTGGAGTGAGTATTGAGACAGAACCAGCCCCTCACCAAGCGCACTGCCTTGTTATTCAGTTCTGTAAGGGTGTTCTGTGGCAAATGGATATTCGAGAATAGACACACACACACACACACACACACACACACACACACACACACACACACAATGAGGGCAGTATTTACTTATTTATGTTAAACTTGTTAATTTGAACTTGTGTTATGTTACTCTTTATAACACTGTGTTGATTTATTGTATAATATTGTGACTGTTGTGTCCATAGCTGTGAGTCAGGACGGCGTCAGGGCTTTTACTCTGTTTGAGGATCACGTCTACTGGGCAGACAGATGGAGGTCCAGCTCCATCTACAGAGCCGACAGGACTCAGGGAACCAACAAGATCACAGTCATCAGTAACCTGGACCATCCATCTGACATCCACATGTACCATCCTGATCGCCAAGCTGAGGGTCTGTACCACCTACTGTATACAACACTCTCATTACTACTCTTAATTATTGGATCATTTCATCTGTTATGAAAAGTCATTCCATCTGTCATAACCTGCCATCAACTATCCTGGACCTTTTTATTTTATTTATCTTTTTTACCCTACAATAACAACAACCACAACAACAAATTGCCCAAAAATAGCTGATCTACAAGTTCACAATGTGATGCGACACATTGTGAACTTAGTAGTTCATATATTTTCACTATGAATACAGTTTTATGATTTAGACTTTGACACATTGGTGTGTTTTGAGTACAAAAGGTTTATAAAACACTGCAGTGACATATAGGTGTGTGTTCTCATTCATTACATGTGTGTTTTATAAAGGTTTATAAAACACTGCAGTAACATATAGGTGTGTGTTCTCATATTCATTACATGTGTGTTTTATAAAGGTTTATAAAACACTGCAGTAACATATATGTGTGTGTTCTCATTCATTACATGTGTGTTTTATAAAGGTTTATAATGAAACACTGCAGTAACATATATGTGTGTGTTCTCATTCATTACATGTGTGTTTTATTAAGGTTTATAAAACACTGCAGTAACATATATGTGTGTGTTCTCATTCATTACATGTGTGTTTTATAAAGGTTTATAATGAAACACTGCAGTAACATATAGGTGTGTGTTCTCATTCATTACATGTGTGCATGTTTTCTCCACCCTGCAGTGTTTGCTCATCCGTGTCAGACCAACAATGGAGGCTGCAGTCAGCTGTGTCTGCTCTCACCTGGAGGAGGCTACAGGTGTTCCTGTGCCACAAACCTTTACTGGTCAGCTGACAACAAGCAGTGCATGTGCACTGCCAGCCAGGTGATTTACCTCAGCTTCACTTGTGTTACTCTCTATGGCCCTCATTTATCAATTGAGTGTAAATTCTGCCCCAAATTCGAGTGTAGGTTTCATAGTACACCCACGTCGCGTCTGCATTTATAAAGTGATTGCAAACAGCTGATCCTTCCTAATTTCATTCCTAGCGGTAATAAATGTGACGGCTGAAATCAATCTGGCACGCCCTAACTGCAATACGACCTGGAAACCATGGTTACAGGAAACAGAAAGTTTCACTCGCTTGCCTAAGTTGCCTTGCTGCCCCCTCCCATACACACACACACACAGACGCACGCACGCACACACAACTTGTTGTATCTTAAATAAACAAACCTGCATGAATTAAATAAAGCTGTAGGACTACCCTGTCTGTTTCTCCTCTCGCTTCGCTTCCCTTGCTGCCCGCCTCACCCCCCCCCCCCCCCCCCCCCCCGCACGCACGCACGCACATATCGCAATTTGCAAGCAACTGTCACTGTGTAGTTAGTTGTATATTACATTTTTAAAGTCTTTATTCATTTAATATACAACAAGATATTATAGTGAACGAAAACCTGAACCTGTGAACCATGAATTATGTAACAAATAGGCGCGCACACGCTGCTGTTTTGCAAGGTGCATCTCCTGTCCTGTCTATCTGTCTCTCTCTATCACTGTGGTCCGTCCGTGACACCGTGACCAATTGACCATGCACGTTCGACTGAGGTAACGCTGTGGTGGTGGTGGTGGGCTGCAGGCTGGCTTAGCCTATACTATCTCCGATGCGTTCCCACTTGCGCTGGCACGGCACATTTGGCATTCGAGTGACGTCGGGTTTATTAAACGAGGAGGAGATTGCACATACTGTAACTCCAGAAAGACATCGGCTTGCTGTAGATTAGGCTACAGTTGGCTACCCAAGTTGGGACTCTCCGCAGCTGCAGCGCTGCACTATACTCTCCAACGTCCCGTCATGGAAATATTTCAGCACAGAGAGCCCAAATCCTCGCATGTATGCGCTCATCATGCAAAACACTGTTTAAATGGCTTACGCATCTAACTTGCAACATTGTTTCTTGCTTGTAACGTTGGAAATCTCCTACTAATTTCATATGACACAAAGACACATCGTTGATGTATTCCTTTACTTTTTTTTCCTTTTTTACATTTAGCCCATATACATACCTATATGTTACCAAGTGGGATTGTAGATCGGCTGTTTGTCAGTAATAAAACCTTAAAAATGACATAATGGACATGAGGCAGACTTGCAGGTGAAAGATAAGTTTAATAAGTTCCAGGCCTGGACAACATAAGTGAAATAAGTGAAGAAAATAACTCAAATAACGTAACTCAACATAACTTAACAGAGAGGTACTGGAGTCAACCTCTCCCCATGGCAGCCCCCTCTCTACTGAACCATTTCCCCTTTATATAGACTCCTGACTCCACCCCTGGCTAAGCAGTCAGCAAATCACAATACATTTAGCAACACACAAGACGCTCCCCCTAAAGCAATCAATCAGAGCTCTCTTCAGGCAATCAAGGTAGCGTCCCAATTACAGCATCTGCATAGATAAACACAGGTATGTTAGATTCACATGTCACAGCAGAATGTGCACCTTCTGTGGGACTGAGAATCCAAATGTAAACATACAATACAGCATAAACACAATGAATGTGTATTGTTGAACAGCATGCATTACTGTGACAGAGGCTGCTCTGTCCTATAAACATTTTAGGAGTGAATACATATGTTTCGATGCCTGTGACAGCCTCTCAGCTGGTCAAACAATGCTGCTCCAATGTTCTACGACAGAAAAACAGGTGAGGACAAAGCGTACGACAGCTCCCGACCAGACGTGATTTTTGTCTTGGCACAAGTTCAAATTCAAGCTTTGGCGCAAATCGTAAATGCCGAAAATTGCGGTAATTTCGGCGTACACCCATATTTTGGCGTAGGCACGGTTGATAAATGAGGGCCTATGACTTTATTATGTCTCAGGTCTGCTTTTGATACATTACTGATTCTAAACGTAATCCTCTGTCTCCCCCTTCAGTTTGCTTGTCAGAACTACAGGTGTATTCCGTTGTCATGGAAATGTGACACAGTGGATGACTGTGGGGACCACTCAGATGAACCTGCAGACTGCTGTGAGTAGAGACTTGAATATTACCTCACTATTAATGCTTTATTAATGCTTTATTATTACTGCTGTGAGTAGAGACTGGAATATTACCTCACTATTAATGTAATTAACTTATTACCTCCTACAACACACTCCGAGAGAGCATGGCTGCCTACCAGAATGCTGTCAAGGATGCAAGAAGGTCTTATTTTTGAGTGGTGTAAACCACTCCAAAAACTGGCTTTGTACCCGTGTTTGTTCGTACCAAAAAAATGAGCATGGTTGCTATGGTTGCTATGGACATTACGTCAGACCACAGCTGATCAGGCTATATATAATAAGACCTCGCACCACTCAGTTCACACGGGTGTAATTTAGTCACTTTCTAAAATAGTCCCCCCCCCCTACACTACTGATCCATTTACCCCAGGGCCTGGAGGCCTCGCTGACTGCACCCCCCCCCCCCCCCCCCTACACTACTGATCCATTTACCCCAGGTCACTGAGCTCTCAGTGACCTGATGACAGACTGCTGAAACATAGTCTGAGTCTGTCATCAGGTCACTGAGCTCTCAGTGACCTGATGACAGACTGCTGAAGCATGGCCTTTAGACCTTCTTCACTGTGGACTAGACCAGGGACCAGTTGACTTGGAGTTTAACTCTAATGAATCTACTGTGGACTAGACCAGGGACCAGTTGACTTGGAGTTTAACTCTAATGCATCTACTGTGGACTGGACCAGGGACTAGTTGACTTGGAGTTTAACTAATGAATCTACTGTGGACTAGACCAGGGACCAGTTGACTTGGAGTTTAACTAATGAATCTACTGTGGACTAGACCAGGGACCAGTTGACTGGAGTTTAACTCTAATGAATCTACTGTGGACTAGGACAGGGACCAGTTGACTTGGAGTTTAACTCTAATGAATCTACTATGGACTAGACCAGGGACCAGTTGACTTGGAGTTTAACTCTAATGAAACTACTGTGGAATAGACCAGGGACCAGTTGACTTGGAGTTTAATTCTAATTAATCTACTGTGGACTAGACCAGGGACTAGTTGACTGGAGTTTAACTCTAATGAATCTACTGTGGACTAGACCAGGGACTAGTTGACTTGGAGTTTAACTCTAATTAATCTACTGTGGACTAGGACAGGGACCAGTTGACTTGGAGTTTAACTCTAATGAATCTACTGTGGACTAGACCAGGGACTAGTTGACTGGAGTTTAACTCTAATTAATCTACTGTGGACTAGACCAGGGACTAGTTGACTGGAGTTTAACTCTAATTAATCTACTGTGGACTAGACCAGGGACTAGTTGACTTGGAGTTTAACTCTAATGAATCTACTGTGGACTAGACCAGGGACTAGTTGACTTGGAGTTTAACTCTAATGAATCTACTGTGGACTAGACCAGGGACTAGTTGACTTGGAGTTTAACTCTAATGAATCTACTGTGGACTAGACCAGAGACTAGTTGACTTGGAGTTCAGCTCTTGTTGAACCACCCGCGGACTGTACGCACCTTGAACAATGTTGCACCTTGAATGACGTCCTAAACTCATATATATGTAGCCTATATAATGCACAGCAGCTGCTATGATACACCATATATATATATATTCATTACATGGCTTGGTGGAATGCTTGATTCTGATTGTTCAATCGCTGAATTCAGCGGTGTGTTATTTCTGGATAACAGACCGCTCTATAACAGACCAATGCCTAATCAAACCCTCTGAGCACCAGACTGCTGTTTCCAACATGACAGCCAACACACAATGTCATTTACAGCTAAACATTGCTCTCAGAAATGTTTTTGAAAACATTTGAGCGAGAAATAGACCTGCCCTGCAGCTGGGCAGAGGCAGCCAGCGCAAACTTATGGAATACTTTTTGTTGTGTGTTGGGTCAATTTGAGTTAACCAAAGTGGTTAACCACTCCCCCTTGAATCTGTTTCATCGAATGGAATGAAGAGTATGGAAGGGGGTGTGGTTAACCACTCCCCTTTGAATCCGTTTCATCGAATGGAATGAAGAGTATTCAAGGGGGTGTGGTTAACCAATGTCACACATCCTGGAAAGCTCTCCCACGGATCAGAAACCGCTCAACTCAGAGGGAGTCTTGAAGAGTCTCTTACAGTAGCTGGGTGCAGATTCTAGAAGATATACAGAGAAAGGAATATCGTCTCTTGAATAGTTCCTCATAGGTTTGAAACCTGAGGATGGCAGATGTGCTGAAAGGCGTCCGTTTCTCTAGATTGATTGATTGATTGAAATGTTATTAGGAGTTTGTAGAATGGGTACAGTTCCAAGGAAAAATCTGCTAAGAAGATAAAACCAGAAAAAGCACTAACACTTGTTTACATAAGGGTCCTCCATTTTCAATTCATCAGAATGCTTTCTGTGTTTGCTCAATGAAGCAAACAAACAAACAACTATTTAAATATGTTATGTTTCTCCTCAGCTCTCCAGACGGAACCACAACACAACACAATAGGTCTGTCTGTCTGTCTGTCTGTCTGTCTGTCTGAACAGTGAAATATGGTGATATTTAGTGTTTAAAGTGAATGAAAGGTTAAGACAGTAAATCACAGTCTGTGGTGTGTTTGATGGAGAGAGAGAGAGAGAGAGAGAGAGAGAGAGAGAGAGAGAGAGAGAGAGAGAGAGAGAGAGAGAGAGAGAGAGAGAGAGAGAGAGAGAGAGAGAGAGAGAGAGAGAGAGAGAGAGAGAGAGAGAGAGAGAGAGAGAGAGAGAGAGAGAGAGAGAGAGAGAGAGAGAGATCGATCTATTTTGATATTAAATAGTCGATAGTTTTGCAGGGTGTGTGTATTTTTAAATGTAAACAAACTCAGATGTAATGTCTCACTTTCTCCAGAGGTGGAGCCCTTCCTAATCGTAGCTAATATGATACACCTGTTGAAGATCAGCTTGGACGGCTCCAGCTCCACAGTGCTCAAACAGGTGAAAACCATTTAGAGGTCACACAACACATCCTATGGAAT